>NC_052533.1:56497872-56648944 GCF_016699485.2 Gallus gallus | reverse complement strand
TGCGTCATTTGTCACCGTGTGCTTAGTTGTCAGAGCGCTCTCAAGATGCATTACAGAACACATACAGGAGAAAGACCATTTAAATGCAAAATTTGTGGACGTGCCTTTACTACCAAAGGCAATCTAAAAACGCATTTTGGAGTTCATCGAGCAAAGCCACCACTTAGAGTACAGCACTCATGTCCCATTTGTCAGAAGAAATTTACAAATGCAGTCGTTCTTCAGCAGCATATTCGTATGCATATGGGTGGGCAAATTCCTAACACGCCATTACCAGAGGGCTTCCAGGATGCCATGGACTCAGAACTTTCCTATGACGAGAAGAACATTGACACGCTGAGCAACTTCGATGATGACATTGATGAAAATTCTATGGAAGAGGACCCGGAGTTAAAGGACATGGCAAGCGACTCAGCAAAACCCCTTATCTCTTACTCTGGGTCATGTCCTTCTTCACCGCCTTCTGTGATCTCCAGTATCGCTGCTTTGGAGAATCAAATGAAAATGATTGATTCTGTCATGAACTGTCAGCAGCTGACCAGTTTAAAATCCATAGAAAATGGATCAGGGGAAAGTGACCATTTGAGCAATGACTCCTCATCGGCTGTTGGTGATCTCGAAAGCCAGAGTGCAGGCAGCCCTGCAATGTCAGAGTCTTCTTCCTCCATGCAAGCTCTGTCTCCTGTAAATAGTAATAGTGAAAGTTTTAGATCAAAATCCCCAGGTCTCAGCAACCAGGAAGAACCACAAGAAATACAATTAAAGACAGAAAAACCAGACAGCCCACCACCTGCAACTGAAAATGGAGGCGCGTTAGATCTGACATCCACCAACCCTGGAAGACCGGTCATCAAAGAGGAGGCTCCTTTTAGCCTGCTGTTCCTGAACAGAGAACGTGGTAAGTTTAAAAGTACTGTTTGTAATATCTGTGGCAAGCCTTTTGCTTGTAAGAGTGCATTGGAAATTCACTACCGCAGCCATACTAAAGAACGTCCATTTGTTTGTACAGTCTGCAATCGTGGGTGTTCCACTATGGGTAATTTAAAACAACACTTACTGACGCACAAATTAAAAGAGCTGCCTTCTCAGTTATTTGAACCCAACTTTACTCTAGGTCCCAGCCAAAGTACTCCTAGCCTGGTCACCAGTACAGCGCCTACCATGATCAAAATGGAAGTGAATGGTCACAGCAAGCCGATCTCTTTGGGTGAGGTTCCCTCGCTTCCAGCTGGAATCCAGGTTCCTGCTGCACCACAGACAGTGATGAGTCCGGGGATCACCCCCATGCTGGCACCCCCCCCTCGCCGCACTCCCAAGCAGCACAACTGTCAGTCTTGTGGGAAGACCTTCTCCTCAGCAAGCGCACTGCAGATACACGAGCGCACCCATACTGGTGAAAAACCGTTTGGTTGCACAATCTGTGGTAGAGCTTTTACCACAAAGGGGAATCTTAAGGTAAGAGGCCAAATGCAACTGTAAAGGCTTGGGGGGATTGAGGTACTGTACTTGAACCTGGCCAGTTTTAGGGCTAAATGCGTGTCCCAGAAACAGGAAAGAAGGGAGATTCAAGGCTTGTTGTATGCTGGTGTGTTTCATGTGTTAAAGATAGGGACTGAAAAGAAGCTGTGAAAGGATGTGTTCTTTAAAACTGCTTCTGAGTGTATGCGCGCGTACACTGTATTTTGTCTGACAGACATGATGTACGGACAGTCAGCTGATATACATGCTCTGGCAGTTCTCGTGGAACAACACTGAAAAATAAGCTCACTCTAAACCAGAAATGCAGAACTATCTCAGCAACTAGTGTGCCTGTCACAGATTTCCATTTTCTATACTGCTTTGAGGGCATTGCAGACTAGAAAGCAGTTTCATACTGATTTACAGCAGGTCACTGCAGGACTTGTGCCTCTTATTCCCGCAGTCCGGTTAACCACCAGGACACACAGCCTGGGGAATACACTTTTAACTGTCCTGAAGTTGGTTTTTAATAATACTATATTTAGAAAAATGATTGATGCATTCAATGTGAGATAAAATATTATGAGAAAAGATGTTAAAAGGGTAAAGGGCAGAAAAAATGCCATCTCCTAGTACGAGTAAATGCTGAGTAAATGCACTTGGTAAACTTCAGCATGAAGAATTTCCAGCTTGCATATGAGACTGTCCAAACCTAAGAAGATGCATAAACTTTGTTCTTTTGGTGCACCCTAAAAGATTACTACAGAGCTGGATTTTCCTTTGCATAGCTTGTCCAGGCCTTAGAACCATGTCTTAACTGGAATTTATTTGTTTCCAATTTGAATTAAAAGACTTTTTTTAAAAGCAAACAATACTGTAAGTAACAGGGTCTCAGCCCATCCACTCAACTGGAAGATGCTAATGTGAGGGTGTTTCTTGTCCCATTTGCATTACAGGTTCACATGGGAACGCACATGTGGAATAATGCACCTGCACGCCGTGGCCGTCGCCTCTCCGTGGAAAACCCCATGGCTTTGCTGGGTGGCGATGCGCTGAAGTTCTCTGAAATGTTCCAGAAGGATTTGGCAGCTCGAGCCATGAACGTTGACCCCAGTTTTTGGAACCAATATGCTGCAGCTATCACAAATGGACTTGCCATGAAGAACAATGAGATTTCTGTCATACAGAACGGAGGCATTCCCCAGCTCCCAGTAAGTCTTGGCGGAGGTGCCATCCCACCTCTAAGCAACCTTACCAGTGGCATGGACAAAGCTCGCACAGGCAGCAGCCCTCCCATTGTTGGTTTGGACAAAACAAGTTCTGAAACTGGAGCCAGCCGTCCATTCACCAGATTTATTGAGGATAATAAAGAGATTGGCATAAATTAAAAGCATTCGTTATGAATAACTGTTGGACCACTACTCAACGCAACACTTGTCCTGTTTCATGTACAGCTTTTGAAGTTAAGCATTAGTTTCCTGACCTAAATGCATAGGTTCCCCTTAAAATTTTACCCGTAGCAGAAATACCCAACTTTGTGGCTGCTGAAAAGTTGTCTTGCAAGATCTGCATGGTACTTCTTTCAACAGTGAGTTTGACTGTTACTGAGAACTGTGAAACCATTTAATTTAACAGAAGCAAACAAACAAACAAATCATTGGATAACTTCATTAGAAACAGAAAGAGGCTAGTCTACGTCCACTTTCTTCTTAGAAACCTTACTATCAACTGAGAGAGGGGGCTTCACTATGGCATTCTGTCACACTTGCTGGTTTTGTTCGAATTAGTTAGCAACTTGGACTATATTTTTAGGAATCTTAATCTCAAATAAGTGATTTAGTACCCCAATGCTGTGTATTATTACAGTATCCTTGTCTGTAGTATTTATAATGTTAAGACTATGCGGGTAACAGACAATATCCTAGCCCCAAATTTAAATGAAGCTCTTGTACTGCAAAATACATCTGGTTATGTGACCTTTCTTTTTCTTTTCTTCTCTCTCTCTCTTTTTTTTTTAAAGCAAGTCTTGTTTTACTATAAATAAGTGGTTTATTTTAATGCAGACAAAATTGTGAAGTTTTATTGGGAAAGATAGCATGCTTTTCATGTGCAAGTACCTGTCAGTAACAAACTTTTTTTTAATTTAAGTATTTGTAGCTGCTATGTGGACAGTTGTTCTATTAAATGAAAAAAAAAAAAATGTAGTGTGGACTTTAGCTCAACGATTGGAAAACAAGTTACAGACAAACCTTAGCACCATAAATTATTCACAACATAATAAACAGTTGTGAGTAAATACTTCATGTTATCAAAGCTGTACAATAAAAAGGTAATGTTTGTATAATGTGGTTGCAAACTCTTAATTTATACTATTGCACTTTTAGTATTTTGTATTAGGGAGGTTTGTCTATAATTTGAAACTTAACTAAGATGTAAACTATTTTATAAATAGTACTTTGAATTAAGGAATAACGGGGAAAGCCCTGTTACAGTTTCTTGTTTTGTTTTAAGGTCAAACAATGAGAGCTCTCTTAACTAAGCAGAAAAGCTGCAGAGAACTGTCAGATCCTTAGGAAAAATGGGCCTGCCATTTCTTAAATTGAAATGATTCATTTAACTTTCCTACAAAGCCCACTTAAAAGCGTGACTACCCCCAGCAGAATTCTGATAAATTTATCTTAGGAGTGTGATATTAATACAAGTCTAGGATAGATGACAGAGAACATTGCGTAGGTTTAATTTTACTGTAATCTGTTCTGTCTTTCACACATACCCACCAGAAAGATGTTGACTGCCTAATAATGCGGGGAAAAAATAATAACTTTAGGGCAGCATGAGCGGTAGTATGTTATGTGTTTATTTCCAACTCTCACTGATTATCTTCTCAGATCGCTCTGAAGCACAATATACTCTGATTAATCAAATATAATTTTATGTTGATTGCATTCTTTCAATTATACTGAGTAAATAAAGGGAATGGTTCCACTCATAAGTTAGGCTGGGGATGCTGAGAAGACTGGGGCTTAATCAAAACTTGAACAGTAAACATTTTGTGTACTACCTCATTTTTGTGCATTACAAGCATGGTGGAGTCTGACACTATGAACTTCTGTCCAGCAGAATTGCTTGAGGGACATTATGGGTAGCTGGGTAACAGCACAAGGAGTTTTATGCCCCTGCAGAATGAATCAGACAGTGAGGTCTTCTCATTTGAGACTGAAAAATAAGACAATCTTTCTTACACAACAAAAACCGTTACTGTAAGAGGATGGTCTATTTCTGCCATCATGTAATGGAGTGAAAAGAGTTTCAAAGACTTACTAGCTGTTTGTTTCTACTGGAAATGAACAATGAACTATATGTCTCCATTTTTTACAATGATGAGATAGATATATAGATATGTATATCTATATATAAACAAAATTATGTATCTATAATGCCTCTACAGCATAACATCTTTTCTTGCCACAGTGTGTGAGTGGTTAGGGGTGTTTCCAAGCATTTTGAAAAAGAAAACTGAGGTGGCTTAATGTTGCTGTATTTCAGCAATTGAATGTTTTTATTTATCTGTGTCATTTTTGGTGTGACTTTTTTTGTTAGTATTTGGTACCATGTAGTGTTATCTTTATTCCCTAAAGGATGTGTATAACTTAAAAAAAAAAAAAAAGGTTAAAAAAAAAAAGTTAAAAAAAGAAAGAAAGAAAGAGAGAAAAAAGGGGAAAAAAAAAGAAAAAGGAAAAAAAAAAGAAAAAAGATGTAAAGTGTTGTAAATAAGATGGTTGATGATGGTACAGTAAGACTGACCCCATTTTGTATTCAGGGTTAGGTCATTCCTCTCTGCATGGTGAAGAGAGACACTATTTTTATACTGTGATACCATGTAGGGCTAGGAGCCTCCCTGAACCAGCTGGGAATTGTTACTTAGATCCAATATTTTTTATTATTAAATCTTGTTGGCTTGACACACCTACTGATTGAAATGGATGTCTTAGTCTAGGTTACTATTTTTGTCATATGGAATTGAATAAAATGCAGGATGTAATATTATTTCTGAATTGCGTTCCTTGATTATTCTAATAACAGTGCGAGATATGAGAATAAGGTCACTTGTGGTAGATTGGTGTCAATGACTTCTAATCGTTGCATCTGAAAACTGGAATAAGGTTGACACCTTGTATTTAAATGCTGCTCTAATGTATATTAGCGGTGCAAAGGGGTAGAATTATTCAAGTCTCTTTTCTAATAAAAATAAATCCTCAGAGCATTTCACACGAGACAGTAGAAGAAAAAAAAAGAAACCCAAAACATTTTGGAGGAGGGAAAACAGCCTTTGAAAGTACTACTGCTTCAAATTGACTGCATTCTGCACACTTTTTATGTACTGTTTACAACAGAAGGTTCATTTTCATGTTGTTTAAACATCTACCTAAAATCTATAATGTACTGCATGATAAAATTGAGAACAAATTTATAAGAAGTTACAATTCAAAAATTCAAAATTAAGAACAAAATTAATAACTCGCATCCATTCATTCCAAATGACGTATTCTGTACATTAAAACCTATGGCTTTTTTCTTTATTTTTTCAAGACCCCAATTCATCAAAGCATGTCTAACTTTAACCAAATTATCTTCACGTTAATTTGAATGTAAGCATTTACATTCTTGAAGCTAGGGATATGATTATGTATCTCCTGCAAAAACCTCTACCTTCAAGTTGCTATGATCTGGTGATGGATGCCTGCTGCAATTAAAACGAGCAAAAAGTAAATAAAAGAAAAGAAAAATCTGAATTAATTATCTTTTAGTGGCCTTGCTATGAAAATACTCTGTTTTATAAGGTCTGCTCAAAGAAGGTATGAGTTTCCTCTGGTGACTCAACAACAGGTTTATACCTGTGCTTATGTCCCTGCGTGCACATCTCTGAGCCCTGCTGAGAGAAAACATGACATGCAAAAAAAGAGAGGGCTCTGACAGTTATAATACTGTTCAAAACATAGAGAAAAGTTTTCTGCCTTCCCATCCTCCTCTACCAAATAGGATAAAAGCAGAAATGGTATCTATTCTTAAATAAGCAGTGGGTTATTTTTGTTCTCATAGGAAGACGTTAAAGAATTTGAACAATTAAATGTTACACAGGTAAAAATGGTCAAAGTCTGCTAAATTACAGACATTTAAAACTAGAGTCATGTAGGAATTCTGCAATCAAAAAAAAAGATGCAATCTATGGTATTTTGAGGAGAGGGTTATTTTACACTGTGAAAATTTCAGCAAGGCTTTCAACCTCTTCACTTATTTTTTTTCCACAAGTGATTACAAATAGAGTATTTATGACAAATGAGAGTCATAACTACTTTTTTACCTGCTTTTTTTTTCCTTTCTTCTGTGTGTGTGTATTAGCCCTCCATATAATAGCTATTCCTTTATCTATTTTATCCTTTCTATCTTGGCAAATATTTTGCATTCCTACTGCTGCATTTGTTCTGTATTTCTGTTGCCTTTAATTTACTTTTCTGCATGTACTCTGCCATTTGGAAGATACTGTGGGTTTTTGTTGTTTCTTTTTCCTTTTTCTCTAATTCTGCGAAAGTCAAAAAATGTTTTTTTTTTTTAATTTTTTTTTTACACCTGCATGTAATGCTAGCATAATGAATGATGAAGTAATCAGTGATACGATCAGGTGTGCGTATAGCTCACAGGATGTGCTAACAAATGTACCATTCACACTTTTCTTTAGATGAAGATGTTAAGTTTGTTAGTGTGCTGGTACAGAGCAGCCACAGACATTCAGGAGAACGGAGACTTTCATCCTAACTTCACCACACCTGCTGTTACACTGCTGGAAACTCCATGGCCTTCAGTGGAGATACCCCAAATGATTAGCTATATAGTATATTGAAAATATGTCTAGACAAAAGTATTCTGGACTTTATTTTTAAAAAAGGGAAGAGATAATATGTATATTTTAGTATACACTGCAAGATTATTCCCATTTTAAAGGAAGTCATGAAATCTGAATCTAAAAACCATGACTGTGCCCCTTAGTATAGAATTTGATGTGAGAACATCATGTGAATAATCAGTCCCTTCTCATATAAATGAGTAAAAGAGCTTGTAACTTTTATGTGTAAAATAGAAAAATGTGACGAGCTTTCTGTGAGATTGCTACACAACATACACACTACCACGCAAATGTTTTTCCTTTGCATATATTAAAGGTATCAGCAGATTAATTAAGAGAGTAAAATCTGTGCATGCCACAGCTCCAACGCACAGTATTTTATTTTATCAAAAGGTAGAATGGCTCAATCAGTTGACAAAGTGACAAATCTGAAAGCCAAAATCTTTGTGTTGTACCGCTGACATATTTTAGAGAAGTGGGCAAGTCTCTAATTCAACTCTGATTCTACCTGACAGTTAAATACTCCTGGGGCCCCTGGGAATCTGGGAGTGAACTCCCTCTGCAGAGTCAGCTAGCACCTTGTAGAAGTGGGATGAGTTGCACTGTCAGTAAAGATGGGAAAATACTTTTGTACCTACCTCACAGGGGTGTTGTGAGGAATAGTTTTATGTCTGTACAGTGTTTCAAAGATGGAAAATGCTTGGTATTACTGCTGATTTTAGAGAGTTTACAGTACAGGTTCTATTATTTATTATTTGTACTCCAGTAGTACCTACAGGCTTCAGTCAGGACTGAGAGCCTTGTCCTAAATGTTGTACACCAACCTAGATGAAATTGATAAAAACTTTACTCAGTAACATTTTCCAGTGGGGTTTCTTCATTATCAAGTATCTATTTGATTACTCTAGTGGGCCTCATTCAATTATTTAGGTACTCAAATGGATTATCCATTTTTGACTGCAACTGAGAGTTATCTGATATCACATTTTGTTTTGAGCTTGTATTGATTTTCTTCTAGAAAGAGCACCAATTTTCTATGGATAATCTAGAGTCAAATCTTGCTATCAGTGGAATTCTACTGTACCTTTTGCTATTAAAGCTAAACATTAAAATAAATGTGTGTGTATATATTATTATACACAAGTATATAATATACATGTACTTATAAACATGTATGTTTAAAACCTTTTTAGCTGCTTAGAATTAATTTCAAAATGTGTGTTGAGTATTTTGTTCAAGTGTTATCCATCTCAGGTGCAATTAGAACATCACTAAATGGTGCTCGCCCTCATTAAAGGCAAACTGGATATCATGATAGCAAAAGACATATCATTACTATGATTATATTTCTGTAGGCTTATGAGGAAAGTTTCTAAGTCACAAATGTGTTAAAAGATTTCATTACTTCATAAAAATCTTTACTTAGTTTATGTTGAAGTAAACTATTATATCAGGATGAGTCACTCGCTGTATATAAGTATGTTAAAATAAATAATTATATAATTCCAAAGATGATGCTTGCTATCATTTGGATGTTGAAAAGAAAGCAATTTGTTTCCCAGATTGGCAAATGATATTTAATATTTTTTTAGACATATGAATTCATAGTTATCTGATTTACAGTAGTATGCAAAACAATCTCTTAGAAAATGGTTCATGTGTTAAATATATTAGCTTAATTAATTCTATGGATACTCTTGTCTTTTTTCTTTGAGTTTCAGGGAAATTTTGCTTTAGATTTATTTAAGGCATCCTTAATGATGTTAGCTACTGATTTCACTTAGGCATCTTACGGAGAAAATGTAGAAGTAGTGATGGGCAAAGCTCTCGTTCTTTTACTTCTACTGATAACTGACATCTCTCCATCATGCCATTCTGGTTACTAGTTCAAAATGACTATATATGCATCTCTGCCAGTTTCTTCAATCTGTTGATACTTGTTCTGCTACAGTGTGCACTTCCTATAGGACCTACAGGTATACTAAAATAAGTAATGTATTAAAGACAGCCTGATGATAGAGAGTAAGATAATGTTTTTACTGGTATTCTTATACCATTACCTGTTGCTTGCAGCAAATAAAATGTGCACATAAAAGAATGTGATCATCAGGAGAGATAGGCATGTGTCCATTTGTTTTCTATCACTTTATAGCGAAGAATGTGTCTGATCTAGGAGGTTTGAGTTGGATTTTTTTTTTAAACATTCTCATTAAGAACAGTTGGAAACAGTCATCTCAAACGGTGGTGAACACACACCTTTTCAGGTAAGAGTTTTGTAGGTAACATACGACTGGACCTCGCCTTTTCATCTGCCTGTATTCCACTAAATGACACATCCCAACAAACCTTTCTAGATCACTTAATAGTTAGAATTTAGTCCTTCATGTAGTTTTTAGTCTACCATCATCCAGTTCCAAACAAGTTTGCTGAAACCAACAGGGTATCTATGGTATTATCTAATGTACATAATAGGTAGCAGAATAAAGTTCACTGTGTGTTTTGGAAATTTGCTTAAAAGAAAATTCAGTTGAATCTTCAAACTGTTGTTAATGTAACTTCTGTTATTTAAATGATAACTATTCCATCTTTTGGTAACAGTCTGGACCAGACTGTTTCTCTTTCTCTTACATTGGGTAACCAAATGCTCCACAATTTCCTCCAAGTAAACTAATGGCATGTGCCAAGCAATATTACTCATTGGAAGGACATTTTTACAAATGTTATGAAGCATCTTATCATAATATCTGCATACCAGCTTCATGAATAGTAGATTATTACCAATGAGACTGATAGCTGGGAACATCTTTCTTATTCCTCCACTCCACTTCCTTCATGAAGAAGTTCACCGTTTCCTCTGCAATGATGCATCTTGTTTTTCTCAGTTCTGTGGTTTCATTGCATTTCTGTAACGATCATGCTCTTCATGTGTTTCTTTTAAGGCAGATTGGATTTACAACAACACGTCTGTCCTATAGTATGTTCAAATTAATGTCTTTTTCATTTTAGGACATTTAGGACAATTTTAGGACCAGGTCATCTTGTCCATATTCACACCTCCATCTAATTCCAGTCAGATTTTCCTTCTGGTTCTATGAGTAGAAGATTCCACACAAGAATAAATATAGCAACATCCAGCATCCTGAAATTAAAAATCAAAGTTCTTGTCTAGTTGGGAATACTGCACACTCACATATTGATGTGTTCAAGCATTTTAGCCCCAACTCTGAGTCTATTATACATATAAGTAGTTCAGTTCTTAAGTCCTTTATAACTAGAGACACTTTCACACTGATCTTAGTTTTCCACACTTTTCTTAAATGGCCACATATCAGTTTTCCCAAAAATCTGCTTCAAAATTACATTTAACTAGTGGTCAATTTTTTTCTGTGCAACAAGTAAACTGTAATAAGTAATAAGCCAATTTTGCTGTTACTTCAGTGGAATTATCCACATAAACTACTGAAACAGAAGTAAATCTAAAAGGAGTGCAGTATGTTGCTTTTTCCCTTTAATTTTGTATTTCCAGTGCTTAGCAAGACAAAAATAAAAGGGTCATATACCATACAAGAATCAAACATTATAGATACTATTACAATATTAGTGTTAAGCACAAACATGGCGCAGAACCAGAATAAAAGACAACGTGAAATATGAAAATGTTTGACACACCAAGCATGAGTTGTTGTTGTTGTTCTTTTTTAATGGATACTATAAAGAAGTAGAATTCTACTCCTAAATGACTAACACAACAATTAACAAAATTAAATCATAAGCCTTATTTATTTTTTTTTTCACACATGTTCATTTCTCTGAAGTTGAGAAGAACATCTGGTGGGATGCTAAGCAGCATTTTGACCAGGGGCAGCTCCTCGTTAGACTTGCTCATTGGCTCAGGAAATACTCTGTTGTTAGAGTGGGAGAACTATAAAAGTCAGAAGTCTTGTACAGTCAAGATTAGTATGTGTGAATATCCCAAGTACATTTCCAGTTTATCTCTGCTCCAGGGTCTTAGAAAAATGTGGAGTGCTTCAGTATTTCTAAAGCTTATCACAGGATTTCAAAATTAGAATCAAAACGACTTTTAGGACATCCTGATAACCGTGGCTATAAAAAGCCTTATTCTGATATTTGTTATCCAATGCAGATACTATTCTAATTCCTACAGATTCATTTCTGGTTTACTGGTGTAACCAATATTAAAAGGCCAGTACTGGCTAAAAGATCACTGTTTCACAAATCTTAGCGCATTTTGCCTCTTATAATCAACAGTACACATTGGAGCAAACGTGTTATATATAAGGCATATCTATACCACCGTACGTAACAGATCTGTACTCATTCTAGAGTCTACATGGCCCAGCAAAAGTAGCATCCATACCAACAGACTCTCTCACTACCTTGAAAAAGGAATGGTTAGAATCAAAGTCAATACTGGGATTGATCTCCAGCCCACACAAAATTCTAAATCCCACCTGGGCTGATGATGCCCTGACCCTCCTGCCCTGGCCCCAGTTGGTCTGGGATGATGGCAAAGTGTGCAAGGACAAGATTTTCTATACTGAGGATGAAAATCTTTTATGTTATCTTTTTCCAGCACACCTTTACATATCTCACTTTTTAAAGTCTTTGGAATTAATTCCTTATTATATTGCTCTTTCCAGCATCTTTCTCCCTTATGGTTAGGAAACTGACTTTTCTGATGTGGTTTCATAGTTCTCTTGTCATGCTCCTGTGGTTTCATAGTTCTCCTTTCATGAAGATGGGCTTACTCCACCAACTCTTGTGTGACAAAAAAAATTGCTTCTTGTAGATTTTCTAAGAGGTACTCCTAGGATCCAGTGAATTTCATTCATTTTTTTATCTAACAATGTTATCTGGGTAATCCTTGTTCCAGCATAAGAATATACACATGGTTACTCAGAAATAATACTTCCTGAATACTTGTGTAGACTGAGTAGTCTCCTAAATAATGAGTTCAATTAGGCTACGATACACTATGTAGCAATTCAATAACAAAAGTCCTGGGAGGTAGGGTGAGAACAGGCTTCCCAATTGCTTAACACAGTATGCTGGATGACAACAAAAGACTTCGTGCTGTGTCATATTTGGCACATGCTGGCCTACAGTTATGCATAGCAACTCCCAGGGTTTAAGTAGTTCTTTACCAAGGTTTCAATCAAGAAAAAAGTAAAATAAAAAGCATGGTGTGCAAGTTAGTAAGACAACAACGTCCATTTAAAAACAACAACATCCATTTAAAAACTCTTTGGGGATATTCAGTCTTACAGAATATTAGCATGGAAGAAAATCAATTTATCTTCCATTTCTGCCTAAAAATAATGAATAAATGCTTTTATTTACCAATTCACTGACCTAACCACAGACAGCTGAACTGAGGTTTTTAGCTTACAAAGCAAAACAAACTAACTAAAAAAAAGCACTCTCAAAACCTCGAAGGTGTACAATTTTGCACAACTGACTTGGGAATTACAGTATATTCAACATGCAGATCGCATTTCTCCTTCCTGTTACTAAGGGATTTGAATATTTTCTCTATGGAGGTCAGTTAGCTGCATCTTTAAATGAGCTAAACATTCTATCATGTCCTTAAAATGAGTATAAAGATATGCCAGGTACATTTTCTTTTAAAAGGATAATACTTCGCAAAAATGCCAAGAAATCTTTGGCTCTATAGTCCAGCGGGACTGCGCTTCTCACTTTCTACTTCAAGTGCAATCTCTTCCCGAGTAACCTATCTTGTAAAGCATAGAGACATTGCTCATTTTTTGAGAAAACAATCTTTTGAGGTTAAAAGCCCATTTCAAAAAATTATAATGACTGTTTAAATGTTATAATGACTTTGGCTAAGTCAGAGCTAAAAGCAGATTTCTGGGAATCTGGGATGAGTTAACATTCACTGTCTGAAGGTGAAAACTTGTCCACTGCATTGGAATCCTTGAGCCATACGATACCTAACCACTGAGCTAAATTCACAGCAAAAGAGCAAGACCTTAACAAGGTATCAGAAAGCAGAAAAAAAATCGCTATTGATTCCAATATAGACATTTTGTTTTGTTTTTAACTCATCTATATTCCAGTTTGTTAACCTGGGGTAAGCTTTCCACAGCTTACATTTGACTTTTACTATTTTTATGCCAATAACTGGCTTCTTTGCATTTTGTTTTGAATCTTGACAACTGGTACTTTTCTGTTCACAGTATGCATTACTAACAACAAGCTGTTGCATAAATGGTTTGTCTACATAGAAATGAGAAGAACATGGTGTTTCAATCTTTTTAGGTATCAGTTGATATACTACTTCCATTCTTACACTCAGCTGAAGGGGTAGGATTTTCTCATTTTTTACTTCAGTGTACGCCTTTAAACGATGTACGCCTGCTGAATGACCTCCTTTTTGATAATTTGTTCTCTGTTCTGAAAAAAAACCAAGAGCAAGTGCTGGATTCTGCACGTGGGACTGGGCAAATCTGGAAATATGTAAGGACTGGGGGATAGAGGCTGGAGAGCAGCCCTTTGGAAAGGGAACTGGAGGTTCTCTAATGGCAAGATGAATCTGAGTCAGCAGAATGCCCTGACAGACAAAAGGGCCAGCCAGGTGAGCAAAGAGATTGTCCTGCTCTGCTCTGCACTGGTGCGGTCTCACCTCAGGCATTATGAGCAGTTCTGAGCATCAAAATGTAAGAAGGGAATAAACAATTAGAGAGTGCTCAAGGGAGGTCAACAGGTATGGTGAAGGATCTAGAGAGTAAGATGCTCGAGGACCAGATGAGATCATTTGTTTTATTCAGCCCAGAGAAGAGGAGGCTGAGTGGAGGCCTCATGGCAGCCTACAGCTTACTCATGAGGGGAGCAGAGGGGCAGACACTGTGATGCCAGTCAGTAACAGGACCCAGGGGGACAGCATAGAGCTGTGCCAGGGGGAGGGGCAGGCTGGGTATTAGGAAAAGTTTCTTCACCAACGGGTGATCGGGGAGTGGAACAGAATCCCAAGGGCAACGGTCACAGCACCAAGTTTGCTAGAGTTTAAGAAGCACTTGGACAATACTTTTAGAATTATGGTTTGTTTCCTGATCGGTCCTCTGTGGAGCCAGGAGTTGGACTCGATGGTCCTTGTGCATCCCCTCCAACTCCAGATTTTCTGTTTCTATGGAAACAAACTTCCACTGACTAACTTGTGTCCATGTATGATGTTTGTATTTCTCCTGGAGTGATGTATCCACATTATGTATTATTCTTGTGGTTAATATGTAGGAACTGGGAGGACAGTTTTTCTCTCAGAACAATTTGGGATTTTAGTCCCTTACTAAGATCTCGGTGCCAAAGTGATCAGAAAAGGTGGTTTAAATTTATAGCAAACGCTGGAGGCACAAACTGATGTCAGCAGCCCTGCTGAAAAACTGATCACAGCTCAGAGTAAAATAGGCAGTAGACAAGAGATAACTCAGAGGGATACAGGAGAAGAGGAAGGAAGGAAGGAATGGAAGGATGATACAAAGAAATGATACTGAGATATCCAGGCTGTTAAAAAATAAGGATAAACTATCTTTTTATAGGATATCAACAAAGAATATAAGGCATCAGAAAAAAATACATAATGCACATACCTTTTCTGCAGACTGCCCCCCATTTCCCACGTACTAGTCTCACAAAATTGGCCCTACTGCAAGTCTCAGCTGTTCCTCTAACTGTGGCAAGAGCTGCATTTGACAGGTTTGTTGTACATTGGCTTTATTTTCTTTGAAGAATCTTGATGGACTTCTTGGGGGAGAGCTTATGAAGAGCTGCTGAACACTCAGGGAAAGAGTTTCGATGGGCAGGCCAACAGAGTACAGCAGAGTCAGTATGGATCTGCTTAGCTTTCTCTTTAGAGAGACCAAAAGACTGAAGGAATGGTTGGGAAACACCTACATCTCAGAAAAGATGAAAAAAAAATTCCTAGGGATGTAGGGGAACTCTGCAGGACTTCTGACCTCTCAGTTATCAAACTGACTGTACCCACCTAGAAGTCAGAAAGAACTGAATGGAAAACTTTGTTTTGTATTCTCTAGCTCCTTTAAGGATTTTTTTTTTTTTTTTAATAAATTTTAAGTCTTCCTCTAGCTCTTATTCAACTAAAATTTAGTTTTTCTGAGCTTAAAATCTGAGGTGGGGAAAAGAGCAGGAATGAGTGAGATCTGACACAAAGATGTAAATAAAACAAGCCTTCTGACCTTCAATATATACACAGCAGTGCAGTTTACTTAGGCCACTGCAAGCTTTAGCAGATACTGTCTCCCCTCATTTGTTCAGCCAGCATACAAATCCTCCAGTAATGAGAAGACTGTTTACACACTGTCTCAAGCTTCTGCAATTCCACAGGTCTGAATCATGTGAGGTAAGTAGGAAAGGAGGAAAGCTTACATCTGTCCAAGAGAAAATAGTACTGGTGGAGATTTGAGGTAGTAAACAGGTGGAAATGGTAAAGAGTATAATTCGCTATTAGTCGATATTTCCTGTGCTTGGTCGGAGGTGAATGTATTTCTTCTAATATGTAGCTCATTACAGTTAACTGCCTCCAGGCTCTTTTCTGAATCTCTGACAGCATTTGAAACTAATCAGGAAATGGAACTGACGGAGAGCCTGGCTATCTACCCTCATAGACCTGCTTCCCTGGCAGAACAGACTATAATTGAACCTGTAGTTGCATTTGGTTTCTATATATTGTCAGATACAATTCAAAATAGAGGTTCTGATAAAGCAACAAACCCTTTGATTCCTGCAGAGCTTTCCTCAGCAAGTGCAGTTGCTGAAGTTTGTGCTAAAGCCATCACACACACACACCAGCGAAGGAGAGAGTAGGAAGTGAGGAGAGGCTCACAGCTGTTATGACTGTGACTCCCCAAGCCTGAATTAGTTGGTATTGGAGGTATTATTCCTGTTGCTGCTCTTCCCCTCTGGGAAAGCATGCATGGAAGGGCTAGGAAATTAAAATGGCTGAAAGTGAATGAAATGAAGATTTTCTAGTCTGGGCAGATAGGATGGATTTACTTATGAATATTGGCTGATGCTGCTCTTGCACTTGTGCAAGCATCTTTTGTACCTACACTCAAATCAAACTGTTTTAAAAAAATAATGAATTTTTTTTAAAATTGTATTTAATGAACAAATAAAAAAAATAACTACCCAATTTCTGACACACTTGTATTTCACACAATGATGGCTCTTGTTTTCCTCTGCCACCACCATCTGAATTCAGCTGGCTGGGTTTCTTTTGTACCACCTGCTTATGCCAGTATTAGGACTGATCTGCTGATCTTATGCCTTTAAGTCTGAGTCCACGTGCATTTTCTACTCTCTTCCCCTACTTGTTTTTTTCCCTTAAGTTACTCCCACTGTTTGCGAGACTTTATAGCTCCAGTTCTGCTGATTTAATTAAATCTACCTATGGAAAACAAAGCCATGAGATCTGGCAGCTCAGGGAGACAAGGTGGTCTGTTACCGAACAGAATGATGCTTGAGAGGTGCTATTCTTTAGGCATCACCATGATCATCAGATAAGGAAGAATCATATGACACATTGCAATAATGCTTCGAAGAAAGTGAAATTCTAATCCTTTCCCAACATAATCATAATGATGCAAATGTATCTCTTTATATGGTGTAAAATTGATTTTTCTATCCTGTTAACAGCTGTACAGTTTCTGTTTTGTACACATATTTCTTCACAATTGCCTAGCTCCCCCTGAGTATGCTGTTGTTCCTCCCCTCCACCTTTCTTTAAGCACATTCATTTTTTATTTACTTTATTCACCATCCTGACCCTTAGTAAGGTTAAAATGATTATTCAGTAGTTGTGGGCTGTTGAATTACCTGTCTTTTGTTCCTTGGTCTATTTTGTTGTTAGTGCACCCCATAGACGCCTTTGACTCAATTATCACTGATATTGTTAATCTCTGCACTACTCACGATGAATTCCCAAACTGTATAAAGATGACATTGGTCTTTTCTATTCTTAAAAAGACTAATTCTTTTGACAGAAATCCAGGAAACTTCAATCTGTGAATGAATAAGGTAAAAAGGACAAAGTAATGATGTGATACCTTTTATCATACTGACAATGTAACTTGATTCTGTTACAACTACTCTTCGGAATCTAACTGATACCCTAGTTAAATAAGAAGTATGGCAGCTTTTATTTTATGTAACAAAAATCTAGCTTGTTCTTGCACAGTGCAGGACCTTCACTGTCAGAATTTGGTCAAAGGTGCAAAGGGCTGTACTCCATTCTCAAAAGTAACTTGGGCACTTGGAAGTCTGTCACACAGATGTCCCATGATATGAAGAAATTTTAATGATAAAACTATCTTGATTGGGGAGAGGACATGATGGTTAGAACCAGTAAAGTACTGTACCTCTGAGTTCTCACAGGAAGACAGGTGTGCTGGAAAACAAGTGTCTTACAAACTCACTGGACTTTTCAGCAGCTTGAGCTGAAGTAAAGCCCACGGTTTGGGATTTTTTCTGTAGAGACTCAGTGCAAGGGACTCAGCCTTAGGTATTTGTATTTGTCTCATGCCTCCTGAGATGTTAACGTGTAAAAATGTAAATTGGAAGATTCAGACTTACTGTAGCATTTGGAGGGAAGATGTGCTTTGGCTACAGCAGCAATATAAGGAATCATGACGGGACCTCATGATATCCCTATGGATACCTACTTGCATTTTGGACTCCAGGTTACTTTGAGAAATAAGTGAGATATAACCATTTTTCCTTCCATTCCAAAGAGAAGCATTTCAGGTGGCAAGATCATAACTTCAAGGGTGCAGCTTTCTTTTAGGCCTGTCCTATGTAACCAGACAAAGTGGGGCCTCTGTGTCCCTAGCAGGCAGTGCACCAATCAGTTTCTCACCTTCACCCTTTCTCCCAAATCTGTTCAGCAAAGCAAAGCAGTGAGCATTATGAGCAAAGATCAAAAGGAACAACTCCAATCAAACTGTGTGGCAACCAAAGCACAGCTTAACCCAGCAAGCCAGCCCAACGCAAAAAGCAATTACTTCTCATGCCACTATCCCAAGCATGCCACTCTAGATACGAGTAATGTTCTTCATGACTCAGGATAGTAGGAACTGCACAAGCCCCGAGGTAAATATCACATGTCAACACAGCCTGAACTCTAAGCCAGTTAACCCTAACAGTGGCTTTAGAGTTGCACCTGAACTTGTAAGAGCTGTTGATGGTGATAGCCCCTCAGAACATACATACAATCCCATGCTCTTACCTCTGTAATTGCATCTTAACAGGATATCACAGGAAAAAAGAAAATCATGAGAGTGCAGACTCCTCAGACCATATCATTACCGCACCATAGCCCACAGCAATGTTCTTATGTTCTGCAACTACTGAGACACTCACTGTCTTGTAGGCCCAAGGTGAGGCTTAGCTATGGCAGTAGGTATTGCTGTACCAGAGTCAAAAGTAAATGGTAGATTTGTCCAGCTGGGCATCACACAAATCTAAACCACAAAAGTAGCCTATGGCCTGTGGCTACCATTCTGATGCAGATCTTTGCCAGATAGGATTTTTCCTTGCTTCTGTCCTTGCCACCCTTTCTCTCGTAACCCAGCAGAGTCAATTAGCACCAAATTCCTACTCTCATCATCAATCTCAGAAATAGAATCAGGCCACCTTCTCTGTCTGAGAGACTGTCCATCGGAAACTGGTCTGGCCATTTTATTGGAAGAACCCCTTTTTTCAATTGTTCTTCCTTGCAACTGACGTAACCACGCCTCTAGGTTTAAGGTTGGTTTTCCATTCTAATTCCTCATGTCCTCTCCATGGTCACGTAGGTAAAACCACAGGGTGGCAGCACATGGTTTGTACCCACTGAGTATTCTTTCTCAGACAGAGGAGCACTTACTTCTAATACTGGAGACATTGGTCCATCCAGGTAGGGAGTAGGGCACATTGTCTTTGAATTCCTGGGACTACCAGGACAATTTCTCTACTGAGGCACAGGCCTGTACGGAGGAAAAGAGATTTTCTGCCTATTGTACAAGTAGACTAGTCACTTAATCCACCATTTTTCATTATCTTTCCAGACCATTGACATCAGTGTGTTGGCATATAATGATGGTGCACCTGGCACAAGTTTCCTCCACATAGACTCTGAGCATTTGATGTCATCTGAATCTTGGGATAACAGGTCATTATCCACATCCAGGTCATTATTGTACATCACATCTAATTTCCTCAGTTACTGAATACCTTTCTCCAAGACATTCCACTTGCCTGTCTGACATATCAGACCTTCCTTAATGGGATACCTTTCCTTCATGGCTTATAAGAGTCATCTTTATAGGGTGAAGGTTGGTGTCCCTTTTCCAATTGCTTTGTCAATGCCCTCTTTTCCTAGAAAGGGATCCCTGTTGCCTGGCTTCACTTCCCACTAAGTCCAGGCTACTGGCCCCATTATTCCAGCACTGGAGCAGTCAGGTGACAATACGTACACCTGGATGACAGCTCAACTCTTTTCACATATCTCACAGTTCACTCATAGTTAGAGATCAGACAGTTAATGCTTCCGTTATGAGTTCTGACTCTTCCTCCTTACATCTTCATGATAGCCCTGCTTCATCCTCATCCATAAACACATGCTGGCTGGGCCTGATCCTCCAGCTGTCCCAAACATGCCATGTGATCTCTCAAGATGATCTGCTCCACAACCCTTCCTGGCACCAAGGTCATGCTGATGGGCCTGTAATTCCCCAGATCCTCCTTACTACCCTTCTTGTAGATGATAGTCACATTGGCAAGACTCCAGTCTTCTGGAACCTCTCCGGTTGAACAAAAATGCTGATAGGTGGAAAGCAGCTTGGGTATCACCTCTGCCAGCTTCCTCTGGTGAATATAATAGTAAGTAAATTATTAAATAATACTAGGTAACAGTATTGTATATTAACTCCTAGATTTTAGGTCCCATGAAGTCTGATGTACACTAATGACAGTAAGGGCATCTACTGGAAAAACTGTTTTTTTTTTTTCCTTATTTTTTCCCCTCTGTAGTTTCTGTGTATCTGAATTCCATAGAGTTTTGCAAGCCAATTAATAAACACTGCTATGTATTTGCATACTACTCCTGCAAACCTCTTTAGCATCTTCAGATTTGCCGTCTGACTCACCCAAATACAGAGTAGCACCCTTCTGGATCTGAAGTGAGGTGACCACCTATAAGCACTGCCTGCCTCCAGCGCTAATGCTCTCTAGTTCTTTAAGACACATGATGGAAAGGTAAAAGGTAGATTTTTGTACCTAGTCTAGGAGTGGGCCTAACCGAGGTGTGTCCAACCTGTGGCCTATGGGCTGCATGTGGCTCAGCTCTGCCCATTCTGCTGCCCATCTCCTGCTGCTGCACCACTATAGTTGCAGCTCTTCCCTGCTGAGCAGCCTGGCCTGGTTCCTGACATGCACCTATCACTCAGCAACAACCAAACATGAGTGTATGATCAGCACTGTCTGTGCTGAAAACAGTACACAGGGTGTATGCAGTCAAGTGCTAAATCAATTGATGGCGAATAATTGTATGCAGTTTGATACACTGTCCTGTGAACAGTGAAGAATATGCAGCCTGGCTTTCCATTTTGACAGAGGAATCTGAGAACAGGTTTCAAGATTGCAGAAAGAAGTCATCAATTTTTATATTTGCAACTCCATTTTCAGTCTGCGAATTTTCAAATGGAACATATAGGGTTGTAATCAGACATACAACTCAAATTAATTTGATCATGTCTTGTTAGTATATTTTTATAATAACTCTCTTACTAGAGAAAAATATCTCTTGCCTCATAATTGCATCTTATGTCATTGCTTTTTGGCAGTACGTACTCTTATAGACAATTACTTTTAAATTATGAATTATAGAAGGAGTAAAATTCCATCAAAAATCTCTGGCAAACACATTGAGAACTCACTGAGAACGGCAACCACTTCCATCTAACCAGACTGATGCATCAGTTTCTCAAAACAAGGTCAAATATCCCACTTGTCTTACGTTCTTGTTGATCTTTCTTTTATGTTTTAATTAAAAATGTATCTATAAAAGTCACATTTAGTTACATACATTAACTATATTATATATATATTATATGCAGCCCAAGACAATTTGTCTTCACTCAGTGCAGCCCAGGCAAGCTAGAAGGTTTACCACCCATGGCCTAATCTATTAGAGCAAAACACAAATACTGTACTATAAGTTATCAGTCAGTATGCAGTTTTTAAAAAAAATGTGCATAAAGTAGATAGGTGAAACAGCTATATAGTCCTATAGACACCTGTCTGAAACAAGACTACCATAAAATAGATGTTTTCACTGTTAGTTTGAGAAGAGCCAGGGATGGTTCTTCCCTCAACCCCCCAGTGTTTTTGTGGTGGCACGGACATGGCAGCAATAAAATAAGAGCAATAAGAAGTTTGACCATAGGCAACTCAGTCACTTAGCACTTCCATTGTTTCATGTTATTTTTGGTTTTGACTATTGCTCGGTTTTGCAGTGCAGACATCACAGGTTTCATCTGTAGCGATTTCCTCCAGTGGCAATTCTCCTTGTCCTTCAGACAGCCAACCAATGCACCATTATACATCCTGCTCTAGGAGACCACCACAGTCATGCAGATGTTTTATTAACATTTTAGAAAAGCAAAAAAAAAAAGAGCTAAAGGCAACTGAAATTTCTTTCCAGATGTTTGTTTTCCTTTGACTAAAGTATTCTGTGCTGTTTTTATTTACATGCTTTCATGTTATAAGATTACAGAGATTCTAAAAACAGGCCGTTCTAATAGGTGGCCTTTGGTAACACTGACAGAAATAGAGGAAGAAACTCTCTTTCATAGAACAAGAGATCCATTCACTGGCTTGTTTTACTCTATTTTATTTTAGTACAGGGGATCTAATCTTTCAAGGTGTTTTAAAAATTCAGTTAACTTGAAATCAAGCTGTTTTTTCAAAGTCAGTGCCCAGTAGATCAAAATACTGCCTTCAAAACACCGCTCACAAGACTTTGTGTGGTTAACTCCATTCAGCATTTATGATCTGTATTCTTCCTTCATCTCCTGAACAGCTGCATTCTAAAATCACTAATGAAGTGAGATGTTTGCACAATCTTTACAGCACAGTATGGTGTAATTTACAATTTAACTGGGATTTTGAATATTTTGTACCTGGAGAAGGACCAAAACAAAAATACCTAATCATGGTGTGTTTGTTTCCTACTTCGGGTCCGTAGTATGGATCCATGCACACAAAGTAGTACTGAACCTGGCTGAGACACAACAGGCATGAGCAAAGTCCACTAGAACAACCAAATGACTTTCCATGCATTGGAGCCTGAAGCTGTAATTGCATCTTACAAGAAAGTCAGCAAGAAACAGGACTCCACTTTAAGCTAGGCTGTTGTCTCTGAAATCTTTGTTGCTTGCTTGCTTTCTACTGCTATGAAAAAAATACAGAAAGGCAGCTCTTTCTGCTGTCCTGTTACTCTTGCGCCATGTCCAGGAGAAGTCAAAGAAGCTGAATAAGCCACTAACTACACTATCCTTTTGTTTTTCCTGGTCAAATTGAATTTTGTTTAATTTGTGACAGACCTGAAGTGAAATGCTTGCATAAAGGAAGTCTCTAAATTTTGATGAATTCAAGTTTTAAAATATCTACCAAAGTAGGTTTTCACTCCTTATGAATTCCATTTACTTCTTTGCTATTTTTTTTCTGAGCCATAAGCTCTTCCTTATTCCTTATCTATTCAGAAGGCAAATATGTACGATATTGTATTCAGAATGAAAGTTTTTGGGTTTGAAGTTATCCTAACTGCCATTAAAACAGCAGCACTGCTCAGAGAAAATAGCCCACATTTATTTATTATTTCTGCTATTTACTTATTTATTCTCCTATTGCATCTTCTATGTGTGTTTTTCTAAACTGTGTGTCTACTTCCATGGTACTGATGCCAGTAAAACTGCTTTTTTTCTTCCTCCACTTCCTCCCACGTTTGTCTTAGAGCTACTGAATTATCAGACTGCTGTAGCTCACCCACTGACTATAGCAAGAAGCAGGTTCAGCCCTCCAATCCTTGATCATATTCAAGACAGAAAGAAAAAACCCTAAATACTTGCTTCTCTTGGTGTCTTTTAAGTGTCCTGTGCTCTGGTTGCATCAGCTTTGTGATTTTCTTGAGGCAAAAAACACTTGTTTGAGTCTTTGAGATAGAAAAAAAATAGCAACTATTTAATGTTTTCACAGATATCAGTAAGACTTGTAATACTAGGATGAGCTTTCTTGGGATAGGATTTTTTCTGCTGTTCATAATAAGTGTTTAGGTAATACAGAATACCTGAGGTTGAAAGTGGCATCTTGGAAAAAAAAAATCAAGTAGAGGAAAAGTAGTTTATCTTCTACTGGTTATACATTATGGTTGCAAGTTCTTGAGAATAAAACTAAATTTATCCTGCTTATTTTTAAAATGAAATGTGAAATAATATAAATAATTAAAATAAATCAGTACAGTGAGATAACTCAAGCTGTACTAAATGAGATATTTTGCTTTAGGGCAGTGAAGAAGTCACACCAGACCTGATGTGATTAAAGGCACCACTGGCCAACATCATTGAAAACAGAAAAATAGTTAAAGGAGGACTAGACACTCCAAGGAGCTTTTACCTAGTACTTTTTTTTTTTTTTTTAACATTCAATAAACAAATTGCCATTTTGCACCTCTGAGTAGTGAAAAATTGTCTTGCAAAAAATTATGTATAGTTCAAATTCCTTCTCAGCAGCACCTCTAAAACTGTACTTAGGACTAATAGGCTATTTGCATTTGTAACTAAGCAAATCTGGTCTTCTATGTAAGAAGTTTTTACTATATTAATTGAAAAGTATTTATCATGATGAATATAACAGGGCTAAAGCAAATGTTGTACATTAAATAGGAATAAATGTATATATTAAAATCATTTTTTTTAATTGCTGAGGCAAAACAGGTTTCCTTTAAATGTACTGACTATAGGAAGTATGCTCTGAAGATAATGCAAAGCTTTCAAAAATACATTATATAGTCAACAAATATACAGAATAGCACACTCAGATTTGTATCCACAGGTGGTAAAGCTAAAAAGTTAATCATGTTACAAGGGGATACTCTGAAACAAATGGAAAGTGCTCACCTGTGTTGTAGGCTCACAAAAAAAACCCCAAGATAGGCATTCTCCAGAAAGTGACCCTTCCTTAGTGGCAGTCAGCCCTTAAATGGGGTCTAGTAGAGGTGCGGCTGCACCCCTTCCGGTCACACAGGTGAATTGCCTTCACCTGTGCTCCCATGGCTAACTCAGTGCTCGCCTCAGCTGATCAATCAGAGGTTCAGGCTGTGATTCAACAGTTCCCATACATACGCGAACCATATTTACATTAATTCTTAAATATTATCATTTAAAGTAAAAAATAGAATCATTAGAATTTTAAAAAAGTAAAGTTTGGAGCAAAGCTTTCTACCTGGCTATAAAACTCACCAGAAAATGGCTGTGGAATAAAGCATCCCAAGACAATGAAACAATTTGAATAAAACCATACTGGAAATCAAGGTAGTGATCTGCCTCTGTGTGAATGAGATATGGAGGACAGAAGCAAACGATGCATAAGGGAAGTCAGAGACCTTCCTGTCTCTGTGCAAAAATGTTAAAGTCACAATTCTTATATTTAAACCTGCAGATATATCAGTGCTGTTGTCTAGCAATTCAGCCAAAGAATGAAATGTTTATCCAGTGCACGGGTGAAATGTCACTGAGCTTCTTGGGAAAGAGAGCTTAAAACAAAAATATTTTCAAATCTAGAAACTTCCTATAGAGGAGATAAGGCCATAATCAAGAGCAATTATGAATGATAAAAGAAAAAGCTTTGGGGATAAAGTGTATGCAAGCATTTTTAAGCCACACATGAAATATCAGTTAGTAAGTGTGAATATGCAGGGGCTTAGGCCCAGAAGGATTTTTACAAGCTGGCTGAAAGAGTTATTGATACAAGCCAATTTAGCTGCCCCAGTTGTGCTAGCATCTGCCAGGAGGTTTCCTGCTAAATAAACTTCTACTTTTCCCTTTCTGTGTACTGTGCTGGTGGGTTGTGTAATTGTTTTTGTAATAAACAGGCTCCTTAAAACATCAAGAATTGCTTCTAATCTGAATTACCAAAGTTCCACTCTGGGAATATATATCCAGATTACACTGTGTTACTTTTGAAGAGGAGACAGATGTTCATGGCTGTGAAACAGATATTTCAATATATTGTTTTTTTCTTGCGCAGTTCACTGCTCAGCCAGACTTCAGATAGAAGGCAATAGGCATATGGACAGCTTTTAACTCCTGACTAAACAAGTATGTTTGCATAAGATCAGTGAAAGTCAGAACATGGTATTTGCAGGAATGCAGAAATGAATAAACAACAACAAAAACCTCTTAGAACATTTTTTGTAGATGCAAACTACAAAATAAAAATTTTCACATGTAAGACAGTAGGTGTATTTCGTTTCATGATACTCAGATTGCCATTGTTCTTGTTTAATTCAAAAAATTAGAATTAGAAAAAAAAATTGTAAGGTAATAACATCATCCAAGCAGGAATAGAAGGAACAATATTATAGGTGTTCTAGGGGGCGCTACTCACATGACCACATCATAGGTCAATTTTAGTTATCTGAAACAGAAATTAGCAACAAAATTAAGAAACTAGACCACCTGAAGGACACAAATCAACCATAATTTCTGTTTGTAACCTTTATTCGGGTATATGTTTGCATGCACGTGGTCATTTAAATGTAGTACAGCTGTCTATAACTTGTGTGTTAATGACGTGGAAGTGTTCTAGGGCCACCACCAGATGATTGGTGCAAACACAAGGCAATTTGGCAATAGTGGTGACCTTCTTCAGCTGGGTTAACTGAACCTAAAATTGTTTCCATGATGTAATAGCTCTGATAAAGAGGATGTTTCAGTGGGAGAGAGAGCAAACATTGCTCTATATATGACATCATCTACTGCAGCCTCCCTTGTTTCTGTCTTGCCTTCTCTGCTTCTGTCTTTGTCGGGACAGTTTGTCGGGACAGTTTTCCTCAGGGTAACTCCCTGAGCTGAAAGATAGCAATGGGGAGCAGAAAAAAACCACAATTCAATAGGAAACAGTTAATAACCTGCCACTCCACCTGGACAGTCACAAATCTGTGGGGCCATATGGGGTCCAACTGAGGTTACTGAAGGAGCACGCAGAAGTGCTTGCCAAACTATTTACATCATTTACCAGCTATCCTGGTCAACCATGAAGGTCCCAGATGACTGGAGACTTGCCAATATCACACCCGTATAAAAGAACAGTCAGTAGGAAGATCCAGGGAACTACACACCTGTCAGCTTGATCTCAGTACTGGGGAAGCTCATGAAGCAGATTGTCTTCAGTGCAATCACATGGAGTGTGCAGGACAACCAGGGGCCAGGTCTAGCCAACACAGGTTCACAAAAGGCAGGTCCTTCTTGATCAACCTGATCTCCTTCCACAACCAGGTGACCCACCTGGTGGATGGAGGAAAGGCTGCGGATGTAGTCTACCTAGGCATTAGCAAAGCCTTTGACTGTCTCCCACAACTTGTATCAGAAATAGTGGAGTCAGCAGGACTGGGGAATTGATCGTCTCTCTGTACTCAGCAATGGCAAGGCTGCACCTCGAGTACTGTGGTTGGTTTTGGGCCCCTCACTACAAGAAAGACATCGGGGCCCTGGAGCATGTTCAGAGAAGGTCAACAAAGCTGGTGAGGAGTCTGGCTCACAGCCTTTATTCTATTCCATCTCTTACTACTTCCTAAAACACTCTTGTTTTGTTTGTTGGTTTATTTTCATTTTAACTTATGGCTGCACACTGAGCAGATGGCTTCATTTGAGCCACACACAGTGCTGTCTAGGTGTTTTTTCCTGAACGTTTACAGTTAATTTAGAACAGCCAAAAACTTCCACTGAAGTCTATGGGGAAAATAAATAAGAACTGCTGAGGAAGACCCAGAAGCTGTCAGGATACTGAAAAATAACAGTCCTCAGTGAAGCTTGGAAAACAGAAGGGCAGATTATTTTTCTGAAATACAGACTTGTTAAAACGATAGCACTAATAGCTTTCCTTAGTGGTATGCAATATAGCTCTCTATTTTTTTTGGAAGAGAGATGATGTAATTGAAGTATTACAAATTACAAAAGGCTACAAAATTATTTTTCCTCATTCCACAAATTCCAAGGATTTAGGGTAAAGTTTTCACATCTGGATACTTCAATATTTTTCTGGAGGCACTTCAGCTGAAGGTGCTTAGCATAACTGGGAAGCAGAACTTTATTTGGATGACTCTATGTGGAATTAGGATTCACTTTCGACATTCAGCCCTTTAGGGCTCTGTTGACATCTGCTCAAATGAAAGAAAAATAACAGAGGACAGCCCAGGAACAAGAAATGGAAACAAGTGCTGATACTGCTTTCTCCTCCCTCTGTAGTAAATCATTCTTAAAAGATACTCAACAGTGCAAGATTCATGTTACTTAGATCTAGACACACGGGATGCCAACAGCTATATGCAACTTCAGCCTCTTTAATTGTTCAGTGAGAGAGTAGTAATTGAGTGCAATATCTCTGACTTACTTTTGGCATGCATGGTCTTGACTGTATTTATACTCGACTAAATGAGCAGAAGGTATCTACACTGTGGACGTCTACAGTCCTGCTCAGATTAATAAGAGGTCACCAGTGTGCTGAGAGATCTAGGCACCCACACCTTAGCACTGTGAATCGCACTCATAGCAAAAATTCCAGCAAGATAGAAGTAATATTTCAGTCCTTATGGGAAGTCTCTTCAGAATTTAAATAGGAAGCTTATAGTCCCCTATTAAAATATATTTGTATGACGTTCTGGGATTTGATTTCTATGTTTCAATAAATCTCTAAATAACTATCTCTGTAATGCTTTTCTATGGCAATACAAATCCATTCAAGACTGATAAATGGAGTTTGCATGTAATTATCATTTTTTTGAGTATCGAACCTGTGCAATTTAAATACAACATTTGTCCACTCAATAAGTGATTGCAGTTTGTACCTGCAGATTTTATTGTGTGAGTAAAAACTACAGTTGCTTGTTGAAAATAATTTGGCATTGCATAAAAGTCCTGTTCTTTCTCTAGGTATCGCACAAATAAGTTATGCAGCTTGCCTTAAGTACAACTGCTTATATGCATTCTGCGCTGAAACAGATATTTTTCATGAAAATCCATCTTGAAAATTGAATATATCCATATTAAGTTTCTGACTCTGTTGACTGAGTTGAAAAACTTGAGGAATTCACTTTTGCAAGATTACATATTCATCGATAGTCATTTTACTCCTGCTGTGGGGATTTTTGCTGTCAAAATACTGCTTCTGCAATAGGAAGTTACTTTGGGGAAAACAGAATTCCATGGCCAAATGTCAGAAACTTGTAAATATTTTAAAAAGAAAAAATCACTGAAGTTCCTGAAGAATTTCTGCACATAGGAACATTTTATTTATTTATTTATTTATTTAGTCACATGGCAAGGGCGATATTATCAAGAAAATGAAAGCAAAGGCTTATTTCTCATTAAAGAAAAGTAATGCATTTCTTTTTATTTCTTATACTGAGATTGCTAGCTTGTGAGAAAGCTTGTACTATCTTGTAGACTGTATGTTAGTGACAGTCAGTGTTCTTCAAAACAGTCTTATTTGCAACGTGTTTGTTTTCACCAGCCACTTACATTGAAATATGTATACGGGCAAAAAAATGCGTATCAACAATTTCAGACCAAGTAGGGGAACAAAATTCCATCTCTAATGATGAACAGCTAGCACTTTCATAGTAGAGTGATGAGACCTGTAAATGATGACAGGCAAAGCTGACAATAATTAGGAAGCTTAATGAGAAAGATTTGATGACTTCCTTTGGTCATTTTTTGTGAAGGGCCTTGTGCAGGACTGTGTCCTTTCCCTCACTTTTCTCTGATACATGTATAAAGCAGTATTGTCTGAGAGTATTATTTTTCAGCAGGAAGACCAAGGATAGGTTAACAGTTTACAATATTCCTAAGTGTAAGGTCCTTTGTTAATTATCCGTACAAGGAACAAACAATATTCCCTCCCTGAAAGACTGTAGCATCAACCCTAATTAATTGCATACTTTATAATTTCTGCATTTACGTGGAAATGGAGCACTAAACTAAAGCACAGATTTAGTAGGAGCAAATATTAGCTTTGTTTAAAGTGATAGTATTTCCCAGAGGCTAGTTCTAATCCTACTGGCTACTCCCTGTTCTTCAGCCAAAACTACTCAGAACAACTTTGAAAAGGCTTGTTTTCCTAGCCAGTCTGTGTTCCTCTCTATTTTTTACCAATCCTTTGGAGTTATTTCTGTCAAAAAAAAGTTTCTAGATCATGGAAGATGTATGTGGATAACTGTTAGACAGTGCTGATTCTTTGATTAGAAGTTTTTCCAGCAGAAGTGCTTCCCAGTTCATGCTGCCGCTACTGGCCATGTTGAGCAGGTTGTTGCCACTGCTTATCTTTCAACTCTTGAATTCTGGTGGCTTACCTTTTTCTGTTTGCCCCATCTTGTTCTGTACTGTAATGGGTTAGTCAAGCCACCCAAGGTTAACCTACCACATGCGTTTAAATGTTCCTGTTTTCTACCTATTCATCTGATTTCTGGCAAGGATCTCAATGGCTCCTCTCTGACTATTTCCAAGGCTGCAGAAAGCTGCCAAGGGGGTCATTAGCACAAATACATAAACATCTGCTGTGAAAGTCGTGTTTTTTGCCAAATATAGTAAAACTGCAAAGGAAGTAGAGCTGCCCCAAATATGTCAAGGAGAGAAGCACTTCTTCTGTAAATGAAATTGGGCTTTGCCAGGAGCAAGGACCTTTTCCTTTGTGTTCAGACTGATGGTTCAGAAGCCCGATGACTGATCAGTCCCCTGGAAACTGGAGCTGAAGCAGGAGGAATTTGCTTCATGAAAAAGAAAAGTAGAAACCTGATATCCCTTCTGTAAGATTGCAGTAAGAATGAGAGATGGGAAGAGTAATTCAGAGGCAGAAGGACAGGATACATACATTATCCACATGCAGGTAAGGTGTGGTTAAATTTATATTGAGGTTTATAGAGCACATCTGCCCATCACATGGTGCAGAATATTAGGTGGTGATAGTAAGAACATGGTCTGATACAGTGTATTTTCTCTTCTTTGTCCTCTTTTTCTCCTAACTGATGAATCTATCTATGCACTGTGACTGTGTACAGGTGCTCATGTTCAACCCATGCGCTATTTCCAAAGTCAGGACAGTAGGGAGTCAACTAGTTTCTACATAACTAGGATATCACTCAGTTAAGCATCAGATCAATGCTCGAGTTTGCTTCCCCAGATGGAACACCAAGCTTTTCATGCAGCACCTTCTTCATCAGTGTTTTATTGGGAAGGGAAGCAAATTAGAAGGAATTTCTCTGCAGATTGAGAATGTTCCCTTAATTATGAAACACAAAGTCAATAATCAGTGAGCTCAGATAGGAAACCAAAGTTGTCCAGGAAACTTGGAAATGATCATGGACTGGCCTGAAGGCAAAGCTTTCTGAATACTGCCAGGAGAGGAAATGACACATGCTGAAGAGGCCCTATAAAATAAATTACCAGAGAAAGAGAAACAACATGCTTTGTTCATTGATGGGTTGTATCATATTGTGGGAAATTTGGTAACCATTGATAAAGAAAATAATAATGTTTTGACAAAAATATTAACAGAAAGAGGAGGCACAAAGATAAAATCCAGCCTTTAATGGATGCAGATGGGAACAGTATCACTAAGGACAAGGATAAAGCTGAGGTTCTCAATGCCTTCTTTACTTCTATTTTTAAAAGTCAGGCCAGTTATCCTCAAGATACTCAGCCCCTGAACTGAAAGACAGCAATTGGGAGCAGAATAAATTCAGGAGGAGCAGTTAGCAACATGCTACTCTACCTGGACAGGGGATGAAACAGTTTCCCTCTCTCACAGGAGACAATTTCGCTCCCTGCAACTACCTGAAAGGAGGTGGTAATGAGGTAGTTATTGGCCTCTTCTCCCAGGTAACTAGAGATAGAACACGAGGGAATGGCCTCAAGTTGTGACAGGGAAGGTTCAGGTTAGATATTAGGAAAAAATTCTTCTCCGAAAGAGTGGTCAAGTATTGGAACGGGCTGCCCAGGGAGGCAGTGGAGTCATTGTCCCTGGTGGTGTTCAAGAAACGTGTGGATGTGGCACTTAGGGTCAAAGCTTAGTGGGCATGTTGGGGATGGGTTGACAGTTGGACTAGATGATCTTAGAGGTCTTTTCCAACCTTAATGATTCTGTAACTCTATGAAAGAGTCACAGGTTTCCAAAAGGCTGCTGTACAGAGCCCTACTTGGCAAGCTGCAGAAACTGCTGAAAAATGAGATGAACCAAGCCAATTTGCAGAAGTGAAGGTCATCCTGCTGGCTTTACATATTGCCAACTTCAACCTCTTCAAAGATGTACTTGTAGATATTCTGTGGGCCACAGCTTTGGAAGGTAAGTGGGCCTGTGAGAGTTGGTCAACATGTAAGCATCACCTGTTTCGAGCTCAGGACTGATATATACCTAAAAACAAGGACATGGACCTGTTAGACCAGGTCCAGAAAAGGGCTATGAAAAGGATCAGAGGGCATAATTTCTCATGTGAGGACAGTGTTATAGAGTGAGATTGTTCAGCCTGGAGAAGAGCAGCCTTTCAATAATAAGCTAATAAGGATAGAGAAAGACATTTTAAGAGAGCCTGCAGTAACAGGACAAGGGGAAACTGAAAGTAAGTAGGTTTAAATTGGATATCAGGAAATTCTTCACAATGAAGGTAGTGAAACACTGGAAAAGACTGCCCAGAAATCTTGTTGGTGCTCCATCATTGTAACTAATCAAAGTCAGGGCACACAGCAGCCTGACCTAGTAGAAGGTGTCCCTGCCTGTGGCAGAAGGGTTGGTCTAAATGATCTTTAAAGTTCCCTTCCAGCCCAGACGGTTCCAAGATTCTGTAATTACAACAACGTAAGAATCCAAAAAGCTAAACTGACAGGACTTGGGATAGATATTTACTGAATGAATAGAGGAGTCTGGGTTTGAGACTGAGGTAAAAGAGAATTTCTGAGACTGAATAATGAATTCAGAGGCAGGACCATCCACATAGCCTTAGATGCCATTACTGAAGAGCTAAAGGTTAGCACGGAATGAAGAGGTGTGGATAGCCTAACAAAATTGCCTGACATTAGCTAAACCATAGTTTTTCAGAAATAAATCTATGTTCAGCATTGCTAAACGACCTCATAATATATACAGAGCTACATTAAGGCTACTTGAGTTTGTAGTCAAAAAAATGAACGGTGTTATTTTAATCTTGCTTAACTAGGCTAGCAGAAATGTATAGGTTCATTTGCTTTCTTTGTTTCTTCCTGCAACTTTTTAATGGAATTTTCACTTTCTTTTTTTTTTTTTTTTTTTTCTGATAAGAAAAATATCCTTCTCCTCAAGTATTTATGAGGACTCAGTGATAGCAAGAGCCTGAAAAGCCTAGGAACACCTATAGTGCTTGCCTTGGAGCATGTGGTACACCCTGCATGATACTAACCATCTCAAGGACTGGTGTACCGCAGCACATCCAGTGACACCCTGCAGTGTGGCTGTTTCCAATATTTATACAGCCTAGAAAACACAGAGACTCTAGGGGAAAATGATCACAGAATATAAATACTTTCTGGTAGAATAAGGAGCAATGGCCTGAAACTAAGAGAGGAAACATTTAGACTTGCTATTAGAAAAATGTCCTTAATGGGAAGAGCAATTGGGCAGAAGAGCAGATTACAAAGAGAAGAGATCAAAGAACTACCACTGCTGCTATTTTAGACTGCATTAGATTGAGAATAATAGCAAAAGCCCCTATTACCTGTGAAAATTCATTTTAAGTGTTTCATTCTTGAAAATACTTTTAAATCATAGGATTCTTTTACTGCAATATACTGTTATTAAGGAGTTTCTTTTCTCCTTTTCTTTTTCTTTTTTAAACAGTGGGTATAATACATAATGATGGTAACCAAAGAAAAATAAAGAGGAAGAAAACCTAGGGAACAAAAAAGTGCCTAGGAGAGTTCCAAAAATTCTTCAGCAGAGTGAAGATACAGCACATATACCCACAGTACTTCTTGTCTGCCAAGTCTGGCAAAATTTTACATCAACACTAAATAACAGGAACTGACGTATGTAAAAAAGCACAGAGAGCTATGATGGATGATATATTCTGCAGCATTCAAACCCTACAAAATCTCACTTTTCTGCTATTCCAAATCTTTGCATCTGTGACAACTATCTGGACTGTCATGCTGGATACCTAGAGGAGTGGTCATATGCCAAAAAAGGGCTGTATGTATTGTCACCAAAGAGCACTTTCAAAACCTGTGTCATGTAAAGAAGGCACACTTCTAAGTAATATTAATAGGTTTTCTTCTGTTTGTACACAGCTAATTGCCTTTTGCATATGCTTTTATATTGAGTTCGGTTTTCATTTGAGCAGTAACATTAAATTATGACAACAGTAATAAAAATACCACAGCACTGGCATACGGAAAAACTATAGAAAACTTATGAGAACTAATTACATTATTTGAAACAAAGAGAAACAAGCACAATATCCAGAGCAAGATGTTGTAGAAGTGAAATGATAATCTCTTAATGCTGCTTTGCTACTGACTTCTAATAGCAAGCAACATCTGGAATAAGTAAATATTGTTGAGTGCCATGAAGCACTGGAAAAGCTAAACACCAAATCCTTCCAGTATTGAAAACTATTAATGTCTGTGGAAATGATTTTGAATTACAACCAAAAAGAAATATTTATTTCTTTTTATATTGTTAATATCAAAACTTAACCCAGCCTTTCACAAACTCTATGAACCAAAAATAAATAATCACTCACTGAAATAAATAACATAGATGCAGATTAAATATAAAAGCTGATAAAGATATTGGGATACTTCAAAGCTTCAGCAGATGCTATGGTTCAAAAAGAATATTCACAAAAATTCAGCTACATAGTCTTCAGAAAGTATATGTATTCTTAAGCAGATGTTTAAATAATTAATGTCTTTTACAAAAATGGATAAAGAAAAGGCCTTATGGAAGTTAATAGGCTGCTATAGTACTTCTTGGGCTCAGGATGTATTTTTCAATAGTAAAGTTTCATTGCAGATGTGATGATTAAAAGCACATCATCTCCTTTTTATTCTTGATTTTTATATTTATGACACTGATATTTACCTTTAGAAGAGTTCTTTCACAAGGACAATTTAAGAAGAATGTAAGCAAATGTTTGCAGGATACTGACAGTCTAAAAATAATAATAAGTCAAACTTCAGCACTTCAAAGCTGTAGGCCCTTGGCATGTAGACCTCAGACAATGGAAAACCATGGATTGCCAGATGTGTGTGCAGCAGATTTGGGACTGTGAAATTGTGGTGAATTTCTTCAAAAAGAAGTCAGGTAAAGCAATTTTTTTTTTTTTTTTTTGTCATTGGGCTTTATAAGCATAAGCTTAACACTGAGAAATATTGCATTTATGTTTGTTATTACCATTATGATCAAATATCCTTCAGGACTGTGAAGTTCAGAGAAGCTTTTTGGATATTTGTGGTACTCTTTTTTTTTTTTTTTTTTTTCATTAATTTGCACACCCCAAAAATGTACTTTTATAGAAACAAAACAGTAGCTTACAGAAGTGTGAGATTCATATAATTAATTGAAAAAAAAAAAAAAAAAGCAAAACATTCTGCATCTTGCAGTTTTTCATTTCTGGTACAGAAGAACTGTAATCTTTGAGTGAATAAAATGCAGGAGGCCTGTTTTGTGGTGGGTGATCAGAAAATTTAGATTCTGTGAGAAGAATAGTAGTCTCGGTTTCTTAAACCAGTGAGAGTTCTGAGAATGTATTAGGAACAGCCTGGCACTGTGCAGAAATTAACACAAAGTGAGAGAGCAATTTAACTAATATAGTTGGGTCACTTATACTAGCTGCTGCTTGTTTACTACAAGTTCTTATTTTTGTACACTTTCCATAGAGACTCTACATGCAAAAGATGCCCTACAATCATAATGTGATATAAGTTCTATTTGGAGTCAAATCATCAGTCATTTGGAAGCTGTTTAAGAGCCACTCCTCATAAGGGCTGTGCTCCACACTCCTCACCAGCTTTGTTGCCCTTCTCTGAACGTGCTCTAGGGCTTCAATGTCTTTCTTGTAGTGAGGGACCCAAAACTGAACACAGTAGTTGAAGTCCACCACTCCCTGGTCACGCCACTCGTGACTGGTCACCAGCTGGATTTAACTCCACTCTCTGGGCTTGTCCATCCAGCCAGCAGTTTACCCAGAGAAGAGTACACCTGTCTCAGCCATGGGCTTCTACTAGAGTACTGTGGGAGACAGTCAAAGGCTTTGCTAATGCCTAGGCAGACTACGTCCACAGCCTTTCCTCCATCCACCAGGTGGGTCACCTGGTTGTGGAAGGAGATCAGGTTGATCAAGGAGGACCTGCTTTTTATGAACCTGTGTTGGCTAGGCCTGACCTCCCAGCTGTCCTGCACACTCCATGTGATTGCACTGAAGACAATCTGCTTCATGAGATTCCTCAATACTGAGATCAGGCTGACAGGTGTGTAGTTCCCTGGATCTTCCTACTGACTGTTCTTTTATACAGGTGTGATATTGGCAAGTCTCCAGTCATCTGGGACTTTCATGGTTGACAAGGATAGCTGGTAAGTGATGTAAATAGTTTGGCAAGCACTTCTGCGTGCTCCTTCAGTAACCTCAGTTGGACCCCATATGGACCCATAGTCTTTCAGTTGTCCAGTGTGGTCAATTATTAATGTGATATTTTTAGTTTTGTAGATGACTATGCAAGATAAATCACATGAGCCTATCTTTGCCCTAACTAGTTGTTCAGAGAATGAAGTATAGATAACTTTCTGTTCATTCCTTCTCTGAGAAATACAGGAAAATAAGATGGAGGTTATGCTAAAGTTCTCCATGAATCTGAGGCATTAAATAAGTGAAAATACCACAATCAATCATTTGGATATGCAGGAATATTTAGACAGTGTAATTGCTGAAGCTGGAATTTAGCCAGGATGCCTAGGCTGAACACATTTCTTTCTACAAATACTACCATGAATCCTCTCCTGTCTGCATGTGGCCAGAACCTGATTTCTTTGCATGTGTTTAGCAATCTGTCATCTCCTTTCAGTCTTATTCTAAATTAAGAATGACATATTACATACAAATCATAGACTTGCATTATCAACAGCTCATAGAACAGTCTTCAACATAATCAGTGTAAGTAATTTACCAGATAAAAGAATGTTAATAGCAAGTACAGTATAATTTATGTGGACACAAATTGTACCTATCTTTCAGAAGAAAAAATACACTGCTGTGCACAAAGAGTGGATCAAGAACAAGGTCAAGTGTAAGCACTTCTGTTTAACATGCACAGCCTGAAAACAGCAGGCGGAGCTTTCAAAGACAGAGGAAAATTATACCCAATAAAGTTATTATAAATAATTGCTGTTTTTTCTCTCCTAGTGGTTTGGATATGAGCAAGGCAGTTATAAATGGAAGACCTATTCATTAGAAGGCATTTGATGAAAGCCTTCTCATTTCAAGAAGTTAGAGTTGAAAGTTTACAATTTATAATACCACAAAGGAAATGGGCATTTTAGTTAGCTAGGTGTCTTAGCTAGCATGTGTAAGTATGTATGTAAAATACTGTTGCAAGAGATTTTTTTCCCTGTTCTTGCATTGCAGTTATACGTGTGTATCCTGAATGTGAACAGAGTGAAAATTTGTCTTTAGAATCATAGATTCCTTGGTGTTAGAAGGGACCATCAAAGGTCACCTAGTCTAACACCCCTGTAGTGAACAGGGACATGCACCGCTAGATCAGGTTGCCCAGGGCTTGATCCAGCCTTGCCTTGAAAGTCTTCAGGGACAGGGCATCCGCCATACCTCTAGGCAACCTGTTCCAGTGCCTCTCCACCCTCACCGTAAAAGACTTTTTACTCTTATCTAATCTAAATCTACCCTCTTTGAGCTTGAAGCCATTCCTCTTCTGTCACCACAGACCTTGCTAAAGAGTCTGTCCCTTTCTTTCCTGTAGCTCCCCTTTAGATACTGAAAGGTCACTATCAGGTCACCTCAGAGCCTTTTCTTCTTCAGGATGAACAGCCCCAGCTCTCTCAGCCTGTCCCCATGGAAGAGGTCTTCCATCCCTCAAATCATTTCTGTGGCCCACCTCTGGATGCACACCAGCAGGCCTATGTCTCTCTTGTACTGACTCCAGATCTGGATGCAGTACTCCAGGCGAGGCCTCACCAGTGCAGAGTAGAGGGGCAGGATCACCTCCCTTGATCTTCTGACCATACTTCTTTTGATGCAGTCTAGGATACAGTTGGCTTTCTGGGGGTGTGAGGGCATATTGCTGGCTCATGCCCAGCTTCCCCTCCACCAGTACCCCCAGGTCATATTCAACAGGGCTGCACTCAATCCTTTCATCCCCCAGATTGTATTGGTAGTGAGGGTTGGCTCAACCCAGATGCAAGATCTTCCTTTGGTTTGTTGAACCTCAAGAGATTCACCTGGGCCCTTTGGATTTAAGGAGGCAACAGTGTCTACAGTGTGTTCGGGTTGGATTTGGTACTAAGAGGTGAGTATTTTCTTGACGTTTACAAGGGTTTGGGATTAGTAAATTGCAGAAAAGATTATGCTGCATGTAGGCTTTTTATTTCCTTTCCTCTTTATTACTCGGTCTTACAAGCAGAAAGATTGAAGCAAACCATTCAGAAATACTATGTATTTTCTTGCTAGTATCTAAATGTAAAAATTACACTCTGCTTCCCAGAGAATCTGCAATCTGCATCATAGGGCTTTCCCTATGATAAATCAGTTCCCTCAGCAACCAGCAAAACCTCATGCTTTTCACTCTGTGAAGGACACTGACTTTCTGAAGTGCAGGAGAAAATGGTACTTTACTGACTAGCTTTCAGGAGCCTGCTTGGGCCAGGTATACTTTGCAATAAATACAATACAGAAAATGGTAATCAAGTATTGAGTATTCTCTCTGTGTTGGATGTAGATCACCTCCAAAAAGACTTTTCCAGTGTTTCTGAAAACCCTCATGCTTCTGAGGTTAAATATGGTCAACAGTAGCTGGTTTCTGCCTTAGAATTCTCAGTATTTTCCAGCATGGTATATTAGCTTGCAAAAAGTTTTAAGACAATTTTGTGGGTAAGATGTGTGATCCAGGCCAAGTGGGTTTTGTCACTTAATTGCCCCTAGATTTTCTTAGTGTCCCTTACTACTTAGTTCCAGTCCTTTGCTTTTGTTTGCTGTAGACAACTTCCAGCTTTATACAACAATTTACTCAGGAAAATTGAAGGAAGAAGATCAGATGTGTTGCACTGGTATAACTTTGTCAGCCTGTATATGTTAATTTAACTTGCTTCTGGGCATATACTAAGTTTCACTTTATATTCACATTCTTGAGTTAACCCTGTGCATCAGAGCCATGTGGAGTCAGTAACATATTTTTTACAGTCTGTCCTCTGACGCCAAGATTTTGGATTTCCCCTAAACTTATCCTGACTTTTAGTCATGCTTTGATCAATAGTGAGAGTGAAATAGTCTCAACAGGTGAGCAAATAATAAGAGATGCCAACACTGGCAATTTTGATTATTGCAATTTTTGTGGCCTCAGGAAAGCTGCTGTTGATCTCCAGGCACTTCAGTTGATTTCCTCTTTCTGAAGTACACATCACAGCATGCAGATAAGGCTAACTTTCAAAACTTCATAAATGGAAGTCCCAATTCCAGTCTATCCTCCATGAGAGAGTGGCTGTGTAGTATTTAGCTGCCTATTACCATTGAACAAGTATAGTCTGAACAAAGGTACTTGAACTAAAGAAAGCCTTCCACAAGTCTCCTTTTAGCTTGCTTACACTATAGCCTCTGTTTCTCACTATTATCAATAGTGTTCCCATCAGAAGCTCTCTGACAAAATCCTTTCATGCTGCATCACCAGAAAGGAAGGGAAGACATCAGTTTAAAAGCTCCACACCATACAGAAGCAAGGAGCTGACCAGGATGACTGAAGAGAGACTGAATTCCAAATCACCCACATGAACCCCATTCACCTCACACTTATTTTTCTCTCATTTCATAGCTTGCTCCCTCTGATGGCACTGAGGGAAAAATAAGTATTTTCACTGACATTTTAGAGACCTTTGAGGGGTTAAAGCATGTTCTGAATGCTTTATTAAACAGAAGCCTAAAGCCACAGGCCCGTTCTGAACTCTATCTTTTATGGTCCTCCACATCCAAGCTATTCATCATTCACAATGGGCACAAGGATACATTTCTTCTTCTTATCAGCAATGCTTCCATTTCAGACCAGTTATCAAAGGGCAATCTAATACCATCAGTTTCCCTGCTTCTGATAGATACTATGTTGCATGTTACTATTACACAGGTAAAACCAATGTAAAACATCAGTTCTTATTAAAAAAAATAAAATTCTTTAGCCTTAGAGTCAGCCTGACATATTCATTATGTAATTTATTAATTTAAAATTCTTGCTGAAACAGATACAGGCAAGAGTCCTGGATAACCACCTGTGTGTTTTCGGACTGAAAATACAGTATAAACTGAAGGGTTTTATTCATTATTATTATTTTGTTTCTTAACCCAGAGGAACTATCAAAAGTTGTCTGCCTGCAAATACTGGTGAGAAACCATTTAGGTCTTTTATATATGTACTTTGTATTCTGCCAGTCCTTGGCATTGACATGACGTCAACGCAGCAGATCTAGCATCAGAACCTGCATTGTTGGCTGCATATAGTAGAGGTCACTGAGAGGACAAGTCATCTATAAAGGATGTTACTGCCTTAGAAGTGAAGAACATTCAAGACTGAGGATATTTCTCTATCAGTGTGCATTTATCATTACTTTAACTTGAAGCAGTGCAACAGAATCTGTGTGCACTATGGGACTTGTTTTGGTGATGGGGCTTGGTAGGTCACATTGGTGGTTGGACTCGATGATCTTGAAGGTGTTCTTTAATCTAAATGATTTTTGATTCTGTGACATGAAAATGTCATATAACATTTGTGGGGCACACTTCAACCTTTCCTTCCCACCCCCTCTTCCCCCTTTTATTTAAAACTGATGAATTTGATCCTTTCAAGAAAGCAAACTAGACACAACCTGAGATTTCACATGCTTCCTAGAAAAGTAATATTTAATACTGATGTGGCAAATAATCCATATATTTCATAAAAACAAAAGATAATTCAATGATCTGGAAAGGACAGCATAAAATAATCCCAACTGAATCTGATGGGGTGCAGATTATTTTATTGTATTGCCATGGTACATCAGAGTGCTCTGATTTTTTTTCTAGCACTTCCACTATGCAGTAAAAACTGACCACTCCTATCTTTGCTTGTTTCAAAGGGTATTTGTAGAAAGACGATAAAAGCTTCAAGAAGCTAGAAACTATAACGACAACTGAAGTCTATTTTCAGATTCAAGAGAGAATAGTCTGTTTTGCAATATTGGTGTAGCTCATAATAAGAATTTTTTGCTTATTTTAGTGGGATACTTCAGAAAGCAAAGTAATTCCCTACAATTTCTACTTTTCTGAAAAGCTTCTTCCTTGAGTCTTCCTCTACTTTCCTCTTGCCAATAGCCTTCTGACTCAAAGGTGCAATACACACTCTTTCTATCTTTTCAGTATTAACAGCCATCAAAACAAATTTAGAAATGTCTCTGAAATCTGTACAAGACCTAGATTAATTGGTCAGAAGAGACAGGTCAGAAATAGCCTATTCCCTCTGATAAGTGAGAAGGGAAAACTTGCCATGACAGACATGGAGAAGGCTGAAGTATTCAATGAGTTCTTTGCCTTGTTCTTATCTGGCAGCCAGGCTTCTCTTATCTCTCATATCCCTGAGTCTTGTATTCTTGAACCTCTAGGTAGGTGTTGGGGCAGCAGAAGAATTCTCAGATTGCTTCATAAGTATGTAAAAGCTGATGAAACCCAATGACGTGCATCCCAGGGTACTGAGGGATATGGCTGACGTGATTGTGAAGACACTCTCCATTATATTTGAAAAGTCATGGCTGCCAGATGAAGTCCATGGTGACCGAAAAAAAGGGAAATTTTTAAGAAACCCCAGTTTTAAGAAACGGAGAAAGGAATACCTGGGGAGATATGTGCCAGCAAGACTCTCTCTTGTTCCTGAGAAGGTCAAGAAACAGATTCTCCTGTAAGACATGTTAGGACACATGAGGGATGAGCAGGTGAACTAAGACAGTCATCATGGCTTCACAAAAGGCAGATCATGCCTGACCAATCTGGTGACCTTCTGTGATGGAGTGACGGCGTCATTAGACAAAGGAAGGGCAACAGATGTCAACTACCTCACATTCTTCAAGGCCTTTGACATGGTCCTGCATCACATCCTTATTTCTAAATTGGGGAGATACGGATTTCAAGGTTGATGAATAAAGATGGTTGGATAGTAGTTGTTGTCAGGGGATCTGTGTCCAGGTGGAGGCTGGTCACAAGCGGTATCCCCCAGTGGTCCATCTTGGGACCATTACTCTTCAACATCTTCATCAACGATGTATACACTGGGATCGAGTGTATCCTCTGTCAGTTTACTAATCAAGCTAAGATCAAGACACCAAGCTGCAGTACTGCAGCTGATACAATAGAAGGAAGGGATACCATCCAGAGAGACCTGGACAGGATTGAAAATTGAGTTGATGTGAATGCAGTGAGGTTCAACAAGGCCAAGTGCAAGGTGCTCCACTTGGGTTGAGGCAGTCCCAGATATGAGTACAGACTGGGAAAAGAAATCCTTGAGAGCAGCCCTGCAGAAAAGGACTTCAGGGTCCTGGTATATATAAATATATATATATAAAAACTTAACATGAACCAGCTTTGTGCACCCACAGCAAGACCAACTGTATCCTGGGCTGTATCAACAGGGGGGTGGCCAGCAGTGCAAGTGAGGTGATTGTCCCCCTGAACTCTGCCCTTGTGAGGCCCCATCTGGATTACTGCATTCAAGCCTGAGGCCTCCAGCTCAGGAAAGACATGGAGTTTTTGGAGTCGGTCCAGAGGAGGGCCATTAAGCTGATCAGAGAGCTGGAGCACCTTTCCTAAAAAGACAGGGTGAAGCAGGTGAGCTTGTTCAGCCTGGGAAAGAGAAGACTCTGAGGATACCTGATAGCGGCTTTCTAACACGCTAAAGGGAGCTTATAAGCAGGATGGAGATCAACTTTTTACACAGACAGGCAGTGATAGGACAAGGTAGAATGGTTATCAAGTAAAAGAGACGAGATTTAGATTAGATGTCAGGGGGAAAATTTTCACTGAGAGGGTGGTGAGATGTTGGAATAGGCTGTCCAGAGAAGCTGTGGATGCCCCATCCCTGAAGGCATTCAAGGCCAGGTCGGGGGGAGCCCCAGGCAGCATGTTCTAGTGGTTGGCCACCCTGCCCATGGCAGGGGAGTTGAAACTATGTGATCTTTGAGGACTCTTCCAACCCAAGCCATTCTATGATTCTTAGAGTGAAATCAGTATACAGAGAACATCTGGATTTTAACAGGAGACAAACCTGGCATTATTTAGAATGATTGAAAGAGGTTCCAAAAGCAGCTCTGAGGAGAACAAGAAGCCCTTTTGCTATGAGTCTGAGCTGGTGGTAGGGGCAGACATGAGGATATACATGAGAAAGAGGATGCTGTAATTCATTTCTGATTTTTTAAAAATATAGTATATAAAGACACTATGTATTTTGTCACTTATTATCTGGGAACTTTTTTCTTTATCCTCTTCTGCACAGTTCTCAGAATAAAGACACCTAATTCAGCTTGAAGCATTTGGGTACTGTTGTAATAAAAACTGCAAAAGGAAATAAGATCTGTTGAGTCTGAAAGCAGAGAATACAAGTGGATACTCAGATTTATGCTTAGGTCTTGTTTATCATTCCATAACCTTTTCAGAATCTCTGAAACAACAAAAGATTTGTAATTAATCTATGGGTGCATTTTCTCTCAGTTTCAAGGAGGAGTTAAAGCAGCTGTATTTATTTATTTGAAATATCAACAGCATGAAATTTGTTAAAATAAACCCATGGAGATCACTCAAATAGTTTGTGTCCTTTCCGATTGCTGGTGTGCATTGCTGTTGATATTGCATCAGGAATTATGGAAATATTTCATTGCCTAGCCTTTGGCTTCATAAGATAAAATGTTGCTAGTCCAGCTCAAAAGTTTGAGCCTACAGTTTTTCTTCCTCCAACTATTAAGAAAAGTCTTGTGTAAAATCTAAATGAATTGTAAGGATGAGAAAGTGTATCTTAGAAGCTAACTAGAAATTAAAATGCATTGGATTTTTAATGCACATTGAAGCAACATTTAACTTCAAGGTTAATATAACTGAAGAGATACCATGAGCAGTTACTAGATGGTTCTCACTGAAGAGTCACTGTAAAAACTCAGTAAAATAATCAGTATTGCATTGTTATTTTTCTCCTTTTGTTTATCAACAATCAAAAATGAATAGCTTAAATGAAGACATGATTGTTACTTGTATCAGAAGCCACCAAGGCGTATCTTTGTTTCCAAAACAATTTGGTTTAAGTAATCCAGGATTTACTTGGATTTTTTTTTGCCTCATCTGCTGCCAACTGAATTGAAGAAAACACCTTTCCAGTCAAACTTAACACTAGCTGGAAAACATAGCTCTGGCAAAATCCCCAGAACAGCACATATATGATTTTGCTGCTTTATTTGGAAAATATCTTTCCGGTATTATATTCCTAACGAATTACTTTGTGAAATATGGGTGAAGATAGTACACATTTGGTGTGAGGCCAGTTGAGTAAGACCCACAGTTTTGTAGGGATGGCTAAAAAGGATGAGCAGAGATTTAGCGGTCTGTAATTCTTCAGAGCTGCGGAGAATTGGTATTTACCAAACACAAGACCTTGAAGGTCTAAAAGAAAAGTAACAGCTGGGAGTACAAATTAATTGACAAACACCGAATGCCATGAATATTAAAAACACAGTGTATAGAAATAGAATTTTTTGTTTTGTAGTTATGTAGACAACACAGTAAGTAGTGTTTTGTTTCTATTACCTATCATGTCTGTGTTTGCTTTGATAGTATAGTAATGTTTTCTGTGATTGTTTTTACTTGTTGGTGCTTCTAAGCCTATTGATTTTGCTGTGTAACTGAATTGCCTGTGGCCTCATCATCAGCAGTAATCTTTTAAAACAAGGATCCTCACAGAGAAAACAATATCTCCAATTTGATTTTTCTCCCATAGCAAGAGAACTATTTTGTTACGTTTTACTAATAAGAATTGAAGATATGGAGGAATTGCTATTAGAATTATTAAAACTGATGCCTATCGCTGTTTTAGTTCCTACTTTTTTGTATATATTCTTCTCCCTTGCTTTGAGAGTGTAAGAAATTATTTTGTTTAAACTTTCTTGTTGCCTTCAGCTCTTCCTATGAAATGAACAGGATTCTTACCTGCACATTGTGCTGCTTTGCTTAGGTCTTTCCAGGTATTTTTTATGCCTCTAGGTGTCTTGGACTGATTTGCAATTTGCTGAAAATTTGAAGACAGATATTGAGCTGGATCATCAGTGATGAATACAAGTTCCCCAATTAAAATGGAAATGTGAGGTTCTTTGCAGGATGAGGTGAGAAAATGCCTAGTATAAAAATAATGTAAATTTGGTTTCACATAACACTATATGAACCTTATTGAAACTCATTACTTTTGTTTTATATTCAATTGATTTTAGTAGTACTCATACAGATTCACACTAGTATAACTGATTTTAACATTTGGCTTCAAGAATGACAGTGTAGAATGAATTGTCTTCAAATGGTATTTCATCTCCCCCTCCCTCTACCCTAGCCCAGGCTGGATACATACACAGGATTAGGAGGAAGTGAACACTTAACCTTGAACATTTATAGTAGAAGTAGAAAGGCAGAACAAGTATGAAGTATTATAAAATGTCCTCTGGGGGACAACAGGCAACACAAGTTACAGATAGACTCTACACCCATGCAACAAATGCATAATTGTTTCCATCCCAGCTCATTCTTATTTAAATCAAGAGTTCACAAGATTTATAAATCATATGTTCTGGATCCCTGCCAATTTTTTGTAAATTCAAAAAGATGCAAAATACAATTATAGAAAGGGTGGCATGGAAAGTTTGTTTCAGAACAGTATTATATTCACATACTATCATAAATACATGCTACTGTGATATTAAGTGGTTCTGTATTTATTAGACAATGAATACAGAAACATTATCTCTTCAAATGAAAAGCTTTTTACATTTTGCAAAATAATACCTGCCTCAGATGCCTGACTAGAAAAGCACAGATCAACAGCAAGTTTACTCATGACCTTGCAGGATTTATAAATAGAAAAGGGGACAAAATTTTAAATATGGAGTCAGGTTTGTTATGCACATCTAAATATCACGTGCCAAAGTTTCAGTTTTACATTAAAAAATCCTTTAAGAAAAAATTTAAGAGTTTTCTCTAAAAATCAAACCAAAACACAAACACAAAACCACAAGACAGGATTATATGACAATCCAGAGGTAGAACTGAATGATGATAGATGCCACACAACCAGAGTATCTAATCTAAGAAGCTTTAACGACTGTATGAAAATACTGATGCGACAAAGCAATTAGCTTGATCAAGAATCTCAGATTGTGATAGGAGGATATCTGAGAAGCGAAAGAAACAAAGCCTGCACTCTAGAAAACTGAACGCAGCATCCTACTGACACCTATGACCTTAGTAATTTGCATAATCAGTAATTCATTGCCAAGAACCTTGGTCTACTTAACATGTCACGTGTATGCTTCAGCATTCTGCAAAATAATTCTTTGTTTCATTTGTGAATTTTGTTTTTCATTCCGTAATCTTGTGAGTTCAAGGCATTTATAAAAGGATGATTCTATAACTCCATGGCAAAGCCTGACATCTCTCACTTCTTCTTGTACTATCACTAAAAGGTCTAACCACTTCTGTTGGGAAAGACAACCCCAGGAACTTCCACTAATATAAAGAAGCATATATAACCAAGAGAAGCTTCTGTCACTTAGATTTTGGTTATTCTTGTATTCTGCACTCAGGGTCTCTGTCTCCCTTTAGGGAAATGTGTTTGAAAGACTTTTTTTTTTTTTTTTTTTTGCTGGTAGACCACTTACTTCCCTTTTATTATTTATTTATTTGCTTTTGTCTTGAATATTCATGGCAAAATAAATTTGTTTCCCTTCTTTCTATTTTTTGTTGCAGGAAGGCTGTGTGTGTGACGGCGCACGGCCTTTTGCTTCCCCCAGCAGCCCATTTCAGAGGCATGTGGAAGGATTACATCTTACAGTGGGTCTGTGAACTCCCGTATCTTCCACACCATGGTTTTCCTGTGGTGACTGATCTTTCCTTTGCGAAATGTCACAGATTGATTCATAACCCCTGAATTACAGAATGCCCGCTTCCACATGGAAACCTCTGCTCACGAAAACAATCTCTGTTTAATGGCAGAAAACACTTATTGTCAATCTACAGTGTTTGTATTCGTCCTTGGCGATCACACACATATTCGCTGACATCCAGCACAGGTGGCACCCAGTCTTTGCCTCCGGGAGACTGAAGGACAATCTACTTCGACCACGTTAAAAACCAAGTGTTTGCAGCCCGAAGACAACCACTTTGGGTTTATCACCTGCAATTCCCCTTCAAGCCCTGAACTCCAGGTTTCCTGGAATGTCCCACCCCTTCGCCGGCACGGCGTGCCGCTGCCCCACCCCCTCGAGGGAGCCCCGCCTTCTTGTTTAATAAAGCGGGCCCCGCCCCACCGGCGCTTCCTCCATCCCGCCGTCAGCTGGTGGTGCCTGTGACGTCAGAGGTGCCGGCCGCACGGCGGGGAGGCGCGGCGCCCCCAAGATGGCGGACCAGATCCCTCTGCACCCGGTGCCGCGCAGCGCCCAGCGCAGAGCGGCCTATTACAGCAGCGCCTCCGCGGCGCAGAGGCACAACAGGTACGGGCAAGGGCGGCGTGGGCGTATCCACACCCCGCGGCTCCACACCTTCTGTCTTCGGGCGAGGCGCTCGGCGTCCCCTCGCCCAGCCCCGCCGTGCTCTGGAGACCGCCCGCCCGGTCCCTGACAGCGGGAGGCGACCCTGCGTAGGGCAGTATGAGGGCTGCTGGCGGCCCCTGGTTTTCCGAGGCCTGCGTGGTGCCGGCTGTCCCGCTCGGTCCCCAGACCGGCCGCAGACTGTGGGGCGGCCGGCAACGGGGCGCCGGGCCGGGCTGTGGGGGCGGCTGGTTTTGGGGCCTCCGAGGGGGATGCGCTGTCGGCCACGTCCCGCGGGTGCGGCCTGGGCTGTCCTAGCGCCGGCGGCTACGGGGTGGGTGGTATTCGTGGCCGGCAGCTCGCCTGGCGTCAGGGTGCCGGCCTTAGTGGGCTTCTCTGGGCATCGCTAGTAAACGTACTGTGAGGCAGCCGCTGTATCTTAGAGAGTAAAGCATGAGCTTCCTGGAGTGTGGAAATTAACCTTAGGCTTCTTAAATTGTACTCTGGGGTGAGAGGGTGTTAAGGGCGTGGAAGAAAGTCGTTTGAAGGTTTGCTTCCAAGTTAAGACTGAACGTTTCTTTCCTTTCTGCTTTCCTGAAGAACTCTAAGGAATACCATCGTTGTTCAGGAGGAGGCACTTTGTTCCGTAGTTTTTGTACGTCCTTTGGGCAGTCCTCTTGAAGTGTTGGAAATGGTTGCAGTTAATCGTTTGAGGCATTTTCTCCTTCTCTTGATTCCTATGGGGCATTGAATGTGGGTGCGGGGACTGGAGGGAGTAGATCTGTTGGCTGTAGCAGATGGACTTTTTAAGCATAGAATAACTGCTGCTGCTGTTCTAAGTCAAATTAGTGAAATCAGTTCATCAGGAATAAAAAAAAAAATGGTTAGTATGGAGTAACTAACAGAAAAAACGTTTAAAATTATGCGAAATAAGATAGGTTTAAATAATATCACCTTGACTTTTTTAAACTAGATAAGCCTGCAAATGTTTACAGGAAGTCCCCTGATAGGACAGCCTACTGTAGTTGTTCTCCTTTTCACTAATACTTGAAAGTCTGACAATCCATTGTAGGTCTGTTTTTTGCTCTGAGGAAGGGCAGTGTTATCATTATCATTATCATCCCTATTTCTCAGAGAGTTGAGGCAGGGGGAGGTTCTTCACAGTGTCTGTAAGCTTTTTAGTGGATGTTCCCCATCATTAGAAAAAGGGAAGGGGAGGATTATTGTAGGCAAAACCTTAGTCTAGACCATCAAAGGTATCAAAGGTGGTTCTATTATAGCTTAGGAGCATTGAAAAATACTATAGATGTACGACAAGTTCATAAAGCGTGTAGGTACATAGGTTTTTTTAGAGATATAGTTTAACAGAATAATTACTGTTATGTATACAAACTGTTTAAACTTGACCAAATGCACAGATTCAATAAGCTGTAGGATCTGGCAAGGAAATACAGATTCATTATCTTTTTCCCCTCTGTCTCATTTGATTAACTTTACCTTCCAAAGATTGTAGATTGAATTCCCTATTCGTCTTTCAGAGTTTCTCTTTTATAATCTGTGTGCTTCTCAAATGTAAGTGCATATTTATTTTACCAGTCCTCTTCACAAATTATTATTTATAGTATTTATTAGTTCTGTCAAGCTCCTTCTAGGATTATAAAACATTTTGACCTTAATAGGTATGTTTATTACTTCGGGTTCTTTATTTTGATCACAGAATAATAGCATGGCTTAGGTTAGAAGGGACATTAGAGATCATCAAGTTTGAACCTCCCTAAAATGGTCAGGGTGGCCAATCACTAGGTAAGGCTGCTCAGGATCCTGTCCAAACTGGTTTTGAATGCCTCCAGGGATGGGGCATCCACACCTTCTTTAAGCAACCTGCTCCAGCACCTCTCCAACCTCTGAGTAAAAAAAATTTCATCCTAAATCTAATCGAAATGTTTCCTCTTTTACTTTAAAACCATTCTACTTTGTCTTCTTGCTACCAGACAATGTAAATGTTGATCCCCCTCCTGCTTGTAAGCTCCCTTAATCTACTGGAAGGCCACAATGATGTTTCCCCAGAGCCTTCTCTTTTCCAAGCTAAACAAGCCTGGCTCCATCAACCTTTCATCATAGAAGAGATGCTCCAGGCTTTTGATCATCGTGGCTCTTCTCTTGACCTGCTCCAACAACTTCCCCCTGGACTGGGAACCTTAGGCTTGGACACAGGACTCCAGATAGGGCCTCACCTGGATGGAGTGGGACAATCACCTCCATCTCCCTACTGGCCACCCCTCTGTTGATGCAGACCAGGATACTTTTGGCTTTCTGGGCTGCAAAAGCACGCTGGTGGCTCATGTCCAGCTTTTTGTCCATCAAGACCCCAAAGTCGTCCTCTGCAGGGCTTCTCTTAGTGAGTTTTTCTTCCACTGTGTACTTACATCTGGGATTACCTCAACCCAAGTGCAACACTTTGCACTTGATATCGTTAAACCCCATCAGGTTCTTGTGTGCCCGCTTCTCAAGCCTGTCCAGGTCCCTCTGGGTGGTATCCCTTCCTTCTGCTATATTAACTGCACCACTCAGCTTGTTGTCATCAGCAAACTTGTTGAGGGCACACTTCATCCCACAGTGTATGTTGTTGATAAAGATGTTAAGGAGCACCAGTCCCAAGACAGACCCCTGATGGACACCACTCATGACCAGCCTGCACCTGGACATAGAACCATTGACAACCATCCTCTGGCTTCTGACAATCTCCATTCAACCAGTTCTTTAACAAATAGTCCAGTCTTCGAATCCACAATTCTCCAATTTAGGGATAAGGGTGTGGTTTGGGACTGTGTCAAAGGCCTCATATGAGTCTTGGTATATGACATCAGTTGCCCTTGGCCACTGATACTGTTGCTCCATCTTAGAAAGCCACCAGATTGATCAGATATGATCTGCCCTTGTTGAAGCTGTGCTGGCTGTCTCAAATCACCTCATCTCAGGTGTGCCTTGATAATCTTTCAGGAGTATCTGCTTCTTGATCTTTCCAGGCACAGGTGTGAGGCTCACTGGCCTGTAGTTCCCTAAGTCTTCCTTTCTCCCTTTCTTTAATATGGGAGTCACTGAGGACTTTGCTTGGCAGCCATGATTTTTCAAATATGATGGAGAACTGCTTTGCAATGACATCAGTCCATTCCTGGAATGGATATTTTCTGGCCACATAGACTTTTATGCATCCAGCCTCATAAAGTGGTTTTGGACTTGCTCCACTCTTACACTGGGAGGGATTTTGCTCTCCAAACCCCTGTTCAGATGTACGCAGGCATGAGAGGTGTGGGAAACCTGGCTGAGAGTGAAGACTAAAGCAAAGAAGTCATTAAGCACTTCAGCCTTCTCCATGTCTGAAGAGGCTAGTTCTCCCCTTTTATTTAGTTTTGCTTCAACTTGTAATTCTTATGACTTAAAGTTATAACTGATCTACAGCTCCTAAACCTTTATGAATGCTTCATCCTGCTTTTCTAACCTTTCTGTGCAGCACAGACTTGTCAGAGCACTTGCATTCCTGCCTAAGCTGCGGCAAAGCTCCTGGTTTTGCAAGTGCATGAATGAGTGTTGAAGTGAGGTCTGATAGGCAGAAAGTTATCACATGCTATATCACATGTTATATACATACAGTTTTAGTTTGAAAGAGCATAATTCGTACTTCAGAAGCTATCTAGAGGTGGATGCTAATTAAAGGGTTTTCTTAATCTCAACATTAATCCAGATTTCTGTGTTCTCAAGGGACTTGAACTTGTCATAATTTGTCTTTTTTTTCAGTGAAGAATTTACAGTTCTTACACTGCCTCTTTTGCAAGTCTTTTACGCAGATCCTTAGCTTTAGCACAGTAATGTTATTTAACTCGAGCTGATTTCCCTGCTACTGGCAACTTCAGTTAATACAAATCAGTAGTTGCTTACCTGTAGTGGCCTCAAAGCTAGTTTGTTGGGTGACTTATTTTGCTTAAGCTGAGCAGCGTGTAGGAGTCTGCTATCATTGCTGTTGTTAGTTCTGCAGTTAGGAGAAATTCTTTCTCATCCAGTGTTTGTCTTTACTGTGCTTATGTACTCGAGAGTACTTTTGCTGACCATTAGCGTGTATTTTAAAGCTGGAATGCGTTCCCCACACTCCTAAGGGGCTGCAATGCTATACACCTGAGATCGCATGCTTTTATGTAGAATTGAACAGAAAACTGGTTGTGTGCTACTGTTAGAAACTAGGAAAAGCTATTTTGAGGTAAGCAGTTGTCTATATTCTAATAATTAACGATCTTGTTATTATGTAATATGCACTGTGATAGTTGTAGAAAGCTTGGAGGAAAAAAAGCTATTGTTTTGTGACTGTTTTGACACTTTGTCTTTCAGCACAAAGGATCTGAAACAGTTGCTGTGGGTTCTTTGTTTCTGTGTTTGGTTTGGTTTTATACCCTATGGGAAAAAGAGGACTGGAGAGCTCCTGGGATCAGTGAGAGTGCAGTGAGAATAACAATCTTATATGTTAGACCTGTATAGTCAGAAGCCCAAGAGTGAGCAACAGCTGCACACAGAAAGTTAACTGTGCTCTGTGTTGTCCATCTACCTTACATGCAGATGTAAAACAAGAAGCTGGGTGGAATTTTGAAGCTGATAAGGGACTGAGTTAAACAGTGCTCAACCCTCATTTATCTCTAAGCAAATTATCTAGTTCATTAAGGTATCCTGCACTTGTCACTGTCACTGTATGTTGCATTTGGCCTAGTAGTGCTACAGTGTGAAGTGTTGGGACAGCTGAGCTGGTGCCGGAGTATCAGGTCTTACCAGCTGTGTCCAATAGTATATAAGTACAGTTACACTCCTAATATTCAGAGGTATGCCCCTGTTGTCACAAAAAACCTTCATTCTCAGGAAGAAATCTTCCAGCATGATTATGTGTAATACGGATCATGATAATGTACCTATGAATGACCACTCTGAAAATGTATCAAGAGACTGCAGTAAAACAAGTAGTGGAACAAATCAACTGCTGTTGCCTCTCTGTAGTTTGCCTTCTGATAGAGAACTCAGGTTTTAGGAAACTGTTGTTTTTTAGTTACTGTTTTTGTTTGTGTGACAGAACTGGGAACTACATGAATTTCAGGTTAGTGTAACCTAAGGTTCATCCATATGTGCCACAGGTATCATAAGCTGTTAATAACCAAAAGTAATGTTCCTGATGATGTTTTGCATTTAGCTAATGTATAGGCTTTGAAATGTGTTGTAAATGAGAACCCATTAAAATACAAAGCTGAACGTTACGTTGGTACATTCAAATATATGTATGTATGTACATTACAATACACTTTTTTTAACGTAAGGGTGAAGGAATTATGCTCCAGAAAAAACACTGTAGAATTGTATTTAGGAGGATCGCAGTGATTTCGATCCTAAAGATCATCTGCTACTGTTAAGCTATTCTTACAGAATAGGTCCATTGTGTATGCCGCTACATTCATTCTACAGAACTATTGTCCCAGGGATTTTTACTGATTTTAACTGAAATTCAAAGTCTTTGCATCTTTTGCAAGGCAAAACTTCTTTCAATTGAAAGTAAACAGAAGAAAAATCAGCAGCTGAGGCAGGACTGTCTCTTGTCGTTAGCCTTTCTTCAGTTGGTTTTGGACAGATTCACTGTTTTTGATTGGAACTGTGTAAGTTATTTTTAGACTCTGAGACACCGTCTCTTCTGGCTCTCCCATCAGGGCAGTGCGATTGACACCTTTGCACTTGGGATGTTGTTTTCATATCATACTTGTGGGGTCTTTGTTTTCAACATTGTCTCATACTGCAATGTAACAACATTTTTTAGAAAAATGAGTTATCATTGATTTTTTTTAACTTTCTCCTCAATTTATATCCTCTGTTCTGTAATCATATTTACATTCCTAGATTGAATGATGCTCTGTTTTCTGTAGACTTGATTCATAGGGTAATATTACCTTTTGGGACTGATACCTGTGAGATTTAGGATAGGTTTAGATTCTGATATTTTTTTTGTCTGGGAAAAGGTCAGACCAGGTTAATGTATAACCTTTGAAGAGCCAACTTGGTTTACGTTAATGCTCCTGGACCTTTTACGTAGTTATATGTAATATTAGTTATATGTTATATTAGTTTCTGTGGCTTTTGCTTGTCAGAGTAATCTTTGTTTTAATGACACAGGTAACCAAAGTACATGCAAGCAGAGTTGCTCACAGTATCAACTATGGAGTATTTTTTACATACAATGACATTTTTATTGATGTCATACCCGGAGAAATTGTACTTCATCTGCAATAGTATGTTTTGATGACATAGCAACTTTAAGTAATTCTTCTAATAAGTTGCAGGTTTTTGACTCAAAGTTGCTCAGAATCATATGTTTGGAAAATACTTTTTGTTTTTTTGACACTAGTAACATACTTTACACACACAGACAATCTTGAGCGGGATTATTCTTAGAGTGATTTTTCTTAATCTGAGTAATTTTTATATCAAGGCACAAAAATGTTTGAGTACGTACGGCCGTGAAGTTCAGACTGCAATTGCAGATGAAGACTATCCTTTACAATGAGCACATGGCTGTGGCTGCAGTAGAATAAACTTTTAAAATGTATATTTAAGGTTGTTTGTATTTAAGCTGTATTTTTACCCAATATTTGTATGCCTTCCTGATTTTTGTCTGTAGTATCCAAATACAGTGATTTGTGTTCTTTGGATAGGCACTTGGGTTGCTTAGAATGGGGAGAAAAAACAATTGATCAAGCTACAGTGTCAATAGCAATCCCCAGTGACAGTGATAAAATGGCCCCGTTGTTGTGATCGATGATGTACCTTACTAATTAAAAATAGGGTTCTAGCAAATGCAGATGTTTCCTCAGGTCCTGCTGTTTATTTTGTTATTGGTCATACCTATTTGTTAAGTAGATATTCACTCATCCTGTCCTGGCTTGAAAAAAGATGTTGATTCTGATAGGGCGTGTGTAGTACTTTCTAAGGAGAGGAAAAAGGAGTAAGGAATGGTGTGGTTTTTTTTAAATGATAGCTTCCCTGTGCAGGTCTCTTGAATTTGCTTCTGTCATATACATGTCTGGCAAGGAAGTATAGGCTGGGGGGGAGGGAAGGCAAATGACATTGAGAGCTTTTGCTTTGTCTGGTGGCACCTGCAGTTCTAGTTAGCTGTGATTTAAGCCATTTTTGAATGGCTGCCTATGGAAGGTAGTAACTGTATAGTCTGCACTTAGACCTTTCTCCCAACAGATACAAGGCTTTTCTTTATTTCTGTGTGACAGAAGTGACTAGTATGCCGTTTGTTGTGTTTTTATTGTAGTGATTGATCAAAAATGCTCCCCTACAGTTTTCCAGAAACTGAGTTGCTTGTTAAAGGTTGGGGGCACCTTAATTCAGCTTATTACAGTAACTATTGGTCATTTCAGTTCACAGAATCAGTAATAAACTTGCTTATGTATAGTAGAAGTACTTTTTTCTGTTTTGTTGTCCATTTGACAAATGTGCACCATAATGTGAGTGCTATAATAGATTTTTTTTAAAGATTCTATTATGTAAGGACACAAAAGCAAAGTTGTATGTTGAAATTTAATACAACTATATGGTATACAAATCTTCAGCTTCCCCAAAAACTGTCCAAAAGTGTACTTTGTTGTTTTCACTATTGATCTACTGTGGTTAGTGTTCTCTTCCATATGGAGTTTTCTAACAGGCCTGTCCCTGATGATGTATGAATTGTAGCAGGATTGCTTTCTTTGTGTGCTTGTTATTAGGCCAGGACTTGGATTCAGAGACTTTAGAAGTGAGACTGGGTAGGGGTACACTTGCATAAGAGATACAGCCACAGCTTAATAAAAAAAAAAAAAAGCATTGACAAGCTCTGGTTGATTTTGTATGTTTCTGAAAAAAAGTATTTCTGTTTTGGAGGGAGAGGTTAAAGGAAATTCTTCAGATCTCATGCATTTACCTGTAGAAGGCTTCTCTTCAGTCACAGTCTATGAAGAACATAACTCTGTAATGCAACCAGACTTGTTGCTGAGTGCATCATAGCGATGTTTGAAACTAAAGAGAAACAGTAACTTCCAGTCTTTAGAAATGTTGAAGAATATTTGGAGAAAAAAAAGTAATTGGATTTGTCTCATGTAGCTTGTAGCAAAGAAAATATTTTCTGAAGATACTGACGGTTTGAATAAGAGGAGCTGTTGTGGTGCAGCTATATAAAAGTGCATGATTGTAACCATGGTTATATCTAAATGTATATTTATTGGAATCTTTCATGCTACTGTGGAAAGTTTAAGACTTTTTATGTCATGAAACAGGATCTGAACAGCTGTATCAGTGCAAAGTGCAGCATACAATAGCTGCTGCTTTGTTGGTTTGTCCTCTTTAAACAATTCTTGCTCTTCATCTGAATTGAGTCTGCCCTTCTCTCTATTTTTTCCTCTTCCTGCACCTTCTCAGTTTGGTCATCCTTATCCTCAGACTTGAGAGGTGTTCATCTAGGTTAGACTGTGGAGGAATGAATAATGTTAGAGCACGATAGAGCTGGGACAGGTTATGCTTTTCTCTCCTATCTTTTTACTGACCGTGAGCAGAAGCAAAGCAAAACTCTGGCAAATAGCCATCAAAGCAAAATGATGACTTGGGATGCCATTTTCATAGCAGATCTTCATATAAGAGTCTGTTGAAAAATGCTTGTTGTGTATGATTTCCTTTCACTTAAGTCTGTTAAATGTTATTCCTAAAAATAGCTACATTTTGTTGAAAGTTGTTCAGTGTTAATGTTCCTTTTTAAATAGGAAGCCACATATTTGTTAATACAGTTATTTTCATACCTGATTTAGTAGCAGCAATGCTGAGAGTTTTGATGTCTTTGCTCTGGCTGCTTTATTCATGTTGCTTTCAGTGTTTCCTTATTTTAATAAAAGTTTCTAGGATTGCACTTAATTGATTTGTCATTCAAGGCAAATCCACACTTCAGGCAATTGAGTGGAAAAATACAAGGTAACAAAGACAAAGAATTTTATCCTCCTCCTAGTTAGGAAAAATACAATTCATTGTTTTTAAATACTGAAACACAATTTTCTAGCACAATATCAAAACTACTTTTGAAACAATAAATTGCTTGCTAGTTCAAAGGCTATATTATGAAGTGAGATGCTTATGCTTATTATCTTCACAACTTGGTGAAGCTCCATGTTTAAAAGTGCAAACTAGATACTAATTGTAAAAAAGTAATTGTTTATAATGGCAAAAAAAAAGCCATGTAAGTGTTTACAATGAGAACATTGGTATGTTCTACAAATATCACCACATTTGCAAGAGTTACATTAAATATTAAGCAGACCTCTGGATATATTTCTTAGCCGGGGATGTTCCTCTTAATAGTCTTGCATTAGAATTCTCTGTCAGGAGAGGCTTTAGCCATGTTTGCTTTGTTACCTCTGTATATAAAGCAAACTTTTTGAGTCAGACGCTATTCTGGTTATGTAAGTCGGAGGAGTCTATTGCAGTGTGCTCCAGTATAGCTGGCAGTTTGTGATTTCACTGGGTGGTGTTACACCATTAATTGGTATGATGTCTAAAAGCAAAATACAGTGCAGTTGAAAGGCTTTGTGTTGGGAAGTGAGTAACTGCGATAATGTAATTAGCAAACTTTACCAGGGGAGAATATAAAAGCATTGAATGTGAGCCAGTTTAAACACGGGCTTTTCTTACTGAAATTCAACATAAAGTAATAAGGTTTTTTAAGCAGTAATTTTTATTGTCAAGTGTGTAAATTTGAGTATTTAAAATCAGTTTAGTTTGAGAGTAATCTATGCGATCTTGTGTAATATACCTTGTGACCTGTAAATAACTGCCATTTGTATTACGTGCTTTTCTTCTTAATGACTGTTTAGAGTAGCAGGAATGGAAGATGTATCGCCAGATGACCGTATTAAGAAAAATACCAGATGCATCCTTTTGCAAACAACATTGTTTGTAAAGTTCAATTGTGAGGCTTTTGCCGTGTTTTAACCTTTATTTGCCTATTTTTGAACTATTACTGTTAGTAATGGTTCTGAAAATATTTTGTGGCTTTTTGTTTCCCCAAACTTCTGTTTTTTCTGCTGTTGTTGCCCTCTTTGATAATTTGAAAAAGATGAAAATTTTTGGAAAAAGAAAGATCAACAAAGCCTGTTTAAAGTAGATAATGTCTTTTCAGTAGAAATTATATACAGGAGCTCACCCTTCCCCCCCACTTTATGCCTTCCAAAAAGATTAATAATGAAATAATGGTTCTAATATGCATGGAGTGTGCATATGTACATTGCTGAAAAACTGGAGGAAAAATTAATGTGTTCAGATTTTGTGTATTAAATATACAGTAGATAGAGGAAAAACAAATCGAGTGATGGTGCTTTCTCATGCCTGCTGTTTGTGTAAAGTCTTAGGTTTGGTCAAGATTTGGGACAGGTGTAACTTGGGTACTGCTTAGCATACTGTTCTGTGGCCTCCTTTCTTTCATTTTCTTCAAACAAGAAGAACTGGACCCCAGAAGTACTTGGTCTGAAGTCTTCTTGAAGTATTTGACATTATTTTTGCTAAAAACCTTGTGTTAATGCACAATTTTTTTTGTTGTTTCCAGAGATGTCATAAAATTAAACTTTAGTTTTTGAGGTTGTTGGTTTACTGTGCATTTCTTGAGTTCTCAATAAGATTCTGTTGAAAGATGAGTTTGGTATTGCTCAGTTCATGGATTTTTTTCTGTCTGTGTTGAAAATTTTACTTCTGGGACTTTATTTAATGTGAAACAAAGTTCTTGTTCAGTGAAAGGTGTGTTCTGAACATACCAGCTCACCCACCAGATGAGAAAATGGGATGAATTCCTGCACTGAGAGAGCTTTTTATTTTTAATACTCTCCATAGCTATATAAATTTATGTACGCTACAGACATTTCCAGGCACTGGAATCCAGTACTTCCAGACTATTGGCGTATGTCCTGGCGTGAACTTGGGCTGTTCCAACACTTGCTCTTCCTGAGCTGTCCCCAGGCAGAGCTTAGTGGCTGGGGGTGGTTCATGCTTGACAGCTTGCAAGCAAGTTTCTGCTTTTTAGAGGTCAAACGTTCAGAGGGCACAGGTGTAGGCTGCTTTGTTGCTTGTAAAGCTTGGGAACTTCCCTTCAGTTTGTGGATGTGGATATAGCCTTTGTGTGTACTCAGATGTTTTGGAGTTTACACAATGTTTTTTTATATGTACAAATGCACCAACAAATGGATTTTTAAATCACTGCTTTAAAAAAAAAAGATTTTTTTTAGTTTGCTGAGGGGAAAATAAACAGTCCTAGGATGCATATTGTAAGAGATACAGTACAATTTTCATTAAAAAACAAATCCAATAATTTTTAAGCTTTGCATCTGTCAAATGCTTTTTTTGTCACTCACTCTTATGCTTTTTTTTTACTTTCTGAGCTCTAGGAATTGTTTTACTGCTCCCAATGCAAGAATAAATCCAAGAGAAATTGCAGATTACACAAAGAATAAATGATGGTTTAGTTTGAGAGTTGAAAAAATAAAATGTATGTGCACAATACCCCTGATGATACCTTGATACCTTGATTCTAGTCAAATGTTTTCATCACCTGCTTGTGTTTAATGATTGCTTAACTACCATTCTCAGTAGTGTTAAGCAATGTTTTTATGTACGTAATTTTTTTTGCATGTTGGTTGGATTTGATATTTTTGTTCTTTAAGCATTCTTGTGGTCAGCCTTTCTGACCATTTTGTTTGTAGGGGTTGATCATTTTATTAACATCCATCAGTTATTTTGTTATTGCATGCATGTAGATTATCTTTGCATGATTTTCTTCCAGTAATATCCTCAATAGTCCTTTGAATGGCCTTTAACAGGAAACCTGAGTAGCAGTGCAGTTCTTTCATATTTTCATGCGTTTTAGAGAATTTCCTTATCAAACATTCAGATGTTTTATCTTGGCTTAATAGGCAATCCACAAGTGCAAAATTGAAAGGGAGAATAGTTTCTGAAAAGGACCGTTGCTAGCCTAGTGTTGTTTTCATAGGTCTGCAGGCAGATCTGTTTTGATTTGCTGAATGTTTGTGTCAAGAATTACAAAAGTAACTGGTGTTTTATTAACTAAGGCTGATAGTCTGATGGGTGGTACACAGACTCAGGCTTGGAGGTCTGCGTAGGTATATCAGGACAGGAAGTTGAAAAAGCTCAATGGAAATGTGAAGTTTATGCTTCTGTGAAAGCTCGCATCATTTACATCTGTATAAACTTTGTGAAGTAAATTCTTTTTTTAACAAGACTTTGCAAAGAATCCTTTGAAAAGTATGAAGCTGCAGTTCTGTACATACTAATTCAATAGCAAACAAGAATTTATATCAAAGTGCTTGGATGATTGCAGACCTTCTTGCTGTGTTACTATTTGTAATGCAAATGCTGATGTGTCAGGACAAATGCATGAGATATTTAGGTTGAAAATCTCTCTCTAATGTAATTCCATATAGCAACAATTACCTTTTACTACTTTGAGATTCCTGGTAATAAAAAATGTTGTGTTGAGTATTTAGTGTTTTTATTTCATTTTTACAGATATCAAGTAGAAGATGAGTCCTCTCATTTGGATGAAATGCCACTAATGATGTCAGAAGAAGGCTTTGAAAATGATGAGAGTGATTACCACACCCTCCCAAGAGCCAGAATCTCGCAGAGAAAGAGAGGCCTGGAATGGTTTATTTGTGGTGGATGGAAGTTCCTTTGCACTAGGTTTGTTTCATACTAGAAGCTTTTATTTAACTTTTCAATGATATAAGTAAATATTCATTGCATCCCTGTACTGTATACGTATCACAGGAAACATTGTAATTTGCTTGTCGTGCATCTGTTAACTATTTTGCCTGTATTTTCTCTACTAGGATATTTATTAATAGTTAATAAAAGTTCTGTGGAACTGCTGCTGTTTATTTCTCCTGTGTGCTTTGCTGACTTTCAACTGAAATGAACTGAAAAGAGGCTTTTAAGAGATATCAGATACTGAAATTGTAATAGTCCGAGGTCCATAACATACAAGCATGGTTGACAGTTGTACTCAAAACCACACGAAATAAAAGATGTTAAAACTTTCCTTGATTTTTTTTTGAGGACATTAAGGTAGGAAAAAAAAATGTGGATTTTATTGATACTCCTGAAAAGAAAAAGTTCATTAACTAATGATTAGTTAAAATTCCAGCTTTAAAGGTTAAGGAATACTTGTAGCAGTTGGCCTTAGAGTGAATTACAGCTGTAGTTAGCTCTTGTGATTTGCTTATTTATAAACTTTGTGCTAAAGTTCAGCATACACAGTTATCTTGGAATAGTAGCTTTCTAATGAATTGCTAGAAAGTTTCCAGTTACTGCAATCAGGGTGGTTAAAAATAGCATTTCCATCTTTAATGATAAAATTTGAAAATCATCATATAAAAACCATTGGAACGAATTACGTATTTTCAGTTAAGTGATTTTCTTTTAGCAGGTGATTTTAGAATTAATTTAGATAGGCATCTTCATGGATAGTTTTCTTGGCACTTAAATTCCAAGAGACCTTTACAATGTTGTTCTACCTCACCAATTGAAAGCTGTTAGTTATAAAGTAACTTTTTTATACAGCTCTATTGCTTATAGAAAAATATAACGTTTTTATTTATTCTTTCTGTAATGTCTTAACAGAAATACATGTATTAATGTTGTTATAGGCAACAAGTGTTAGAAAGTAGCAGGAGGGAATTATGGAAGCAGAGTTAGCAGAATGAAAGTTAATATACATAGTTTATTTTTGGAAGGGGTGTTTTTAATACTTGAAAGTGCTTTGAGAGACTCTTTAATTTCTTGTGGACATGTGTTAAAATGTAAGTACCTTTCAGCAGAAGTTGAGATATTTGGATATTAGATACTGTGATGGACAGATTCTGTGTAGCTCTAATTTCTGAAAGAGCAGTCTTTGTGTCCTGTGCTTTACAGGAATTCAGTATGACTCCAGATTAACTGTTCTGAGTATAGTTATTCGAGTTATAATTGTCATGCATTTTAGCCTTTGTTTTTCTAAGGAAGTGAGGCATGCTGTGCTTCTCATTCTCAGTCTTCATGTATCTATTGATATTTCTGATGATGTGAGGATAACTGGACTTGAAGGATGGAAGAAGTTTCAGTTGTGTTCCTGTAAATTTTGTGAAAATAGGTATAACAGTAAAGAAGAGAGCACCTTGTAGCTGCCCTGGCAGCTCCAGTACCTACTGGAGCATCCACAGTGTGTGAAGAAAGGCGGGCAACTGCAGGATCAGTTTGTTGGAACTCATCAAAATCAATGAAATTTCATAAAGTCTCATTGAGAATTGCAAAATTTCCAGTTTTAAAATAAAGCTTCGTAGTTACATCTCAACTTTAAGCAGAGATCAAAAAAGACATATTTATTTGGATTTTTGAGAAGGAAAAAAAAAAGCAGGAAAAATGCATTGTGGATAAATTATTTTGCCACACTCACTTCTCTGTGCTGTCAGTGGGTTGTGGATGAGGTGTATGTCAATTCAGAATACTGAGAATTTCTGTTCTTTGTAGAAAAACAAGCTTTTCACAGGAACTGGATCTGGGTTTGTTGTTGACTCCGCTTGGGGTGTTTCATGTAGCCTTCTGTCTTGTAAACTTCCTTCAGTTTACCTCCTGTTGGAAAAGAGATGCTCTTTCTTTAGACATTGTATACCTGGGTTAGGTGCTGGGATGCCTGTGAAGCTCCACCTGTTGTTGGGGTCTCAGAGCATGGTGGCTGTGGTGTGGGTTTCTCAATGTGGATCTCAGTGTCAGCTGTGAGGCCCAAAGTAAGTGCATGTCCCTGTAGGTGAGTGGAAGAATGTTTCATCCTAACCCTTTCCCCCCAGCCTTTACACAAGTAATATTGCTGCTGTCTGTGTTCTGCTGTTCTCTCTCCTGTGGCTCAGTGCAATGGCCAAGAGTTGCACCATGGGAAGCCTGGGTTGGAAAGACTTCTTCTCTGAAAGAGTGGTCAAGCATTGGAACAGGATGCCCAGAGAAGTGGTTAGAGTCGCTGTCCCTAGAGGTGTTCAAGAAACATGTAGATATAATACTTACGAACATGGTTTTGTGGACATGGTGATTATGGGTTAGTGGTTGGACTTGATGATCTTAGAGGTCTTTTCCAACATCAATGATGCTATGATTCTACGTTTTATGCATATCTTATTGCCAATGTAGTTGTATGAAAATTCTCTCCTAAGCAAGAGGCCCTGAAGGAGCTTGTCTTTTGCTTTGCTGATTAACTCAACTGAATTTTGATACATAATGGAGTCTTTTTAGTCTTGAACTGTACACAGAGGCATTTAAATCACATTGGAATTTTCTGTAACTGAATGTGATGGGAGATGTATTTATTTTTCATTAAAAGTAAATTCTATTGAAAAACAACTAAATCATAGCCTGGAATTTCAGTAGGAATTTTAGCAGGCAGAGGATACTCCCACAAGATAGATGCAGAGAGATGTTTAGTTGAGAAAATTTGCTGGGAGGAGGTTCCTATGATTTCTTACTGAAATCCTATCTACTGGTCCAATCAAACTATATAGAAACATCATCTTAGGTGAGCACTTCTGTGTATGTAGATACCCTTTGTGGTCTTAAGGAGATTGCTTCTGGGCTGAAAGCACCTTAGGATTTTGTCATTGATGCATTCAGTGTTAACAGTTACTCGTGTTAAACTTTATGCGTATTTATTGGAACCCACTGAATACTAGAGACTTTGACTTGCCTATCTGTTCTTTAAATTTCCTAGAATTACTCAAAGGATTGTATAGAAGATATGGAGACTAGTGACTGTATTGCTATCTATGTAGTTATTATACTGTGTTGTAAAAGCAGTGTGTAAGCTATCATTTTGGTAGGAATTGGGTGGGTCCATACAGTTAGAACTGAGAGGATTGTGATATGTCGTCTTGTAAAGAACTGAAATGTGCTTGCTTGCATAAGGTAAACTGCATTCTAAGTATAATATCTGATGAAATATCAGACTGTTTCAGCACAGCCATCTGAAACCTGTTCAGTTCAACAGAATTTAAAACTTAACCCTATATCTGTGGAAATTAATAATCTCATACCTGAGGCTAGGTGAAATTTGAATTTCAGTTTCCATGTTCAGAACTTCCTTTTTGTGCCTTAAATTATATTGTAAATTTTTCAAAGCTGCGTTAGAAAGATGAAGACAAAATGCTATTTGTCTGGAGCCAAACTCCAATGGCCCCTGCTTTGTTTTGGATTCTCAGTAAAACTCTTCTTTAAATGCAAAATCATTCACTACAAACAAGCCACCAAACCCACTATTTTTTTTTCTTGCATTACTGGGATTAAATTCATTTTTAGGAGTGGAAATTCTTCATCTTACTTGGCAGCTTTACAATTTTACCTTCCATTGATTTTGTTACTTACTAAAAAAATCTTCTGATGGTTATTGTTTAGTTGAAAAAGTTTCACTTTCTTGGCTGGAGCAAATATGGAAGGTTTGTCAAAGTTGTTTTCATTAAAATTGATTTCGTAAAAATCCTTTATCCGGCTTTTAACTTCTGTGTAGACAATAGGCTATTGTTGGCCAGAACTGAGTATGTGGGCTTTATTTGCAAATCTGTGACTTCCTAAGTTTTTACATTAGTGAAGGAGGGGGAAAAAAAAAAAGCAACCACAACAGCTCACAAAATATAAGTAAAATGTAAGTAAATCACATGTTGCCCTTGATTTTGAACAAATTGAAGACATAACTGATCTAACTTCAGGAACTCTGTATTTCTTGCTTTCGTAGCAGAGGTAAAAGAAAACTTTGTGATATATAGCAGCGGTTTTGTGTCTGTAATCATTTCCCCTTTAGCTTACGAATTCTCTTCAAGCATGTGAAATTATAATGCACGTAGATCAATACTCTGGAGTTCTTTGGGCTGGATTGATTTCTTTCTCATGAGATTTACATTCCACTTGTTATCAAAAAACACTTTGTCCCTATGAAAATGGTGCCATTGAATGGCATTTCCATATGAAGTGAAGGGGATATCAAATGCTCGGATTAATTTGGGCTCTAAGATGGCCTGTACGCTTTCAATTAATCTGCGACGCATTTGTTATGCAGAAGCATGGGAAAATGCTGATCTTTAAAGAGTGACATGACCACTGTGTTGCTTTTGGCCTGATTACTGAAGCTACCTGTTGAGTACAATAATTACAGTATGTTTTCTTTGCAGAACTAGTTTCTGCTACTTAAAACCTAATAAGGAAAAGCTGACCCTTGCAGACAATGTAGAGCTTTTATATTATCTTTCCATTATGATGAAAATGCTGTTTTGTGAAAGATGCTGGCAGTTAAGCTTGTAGGATAAAAGTAATTAAAAAGGGGAAAAAGAAGTCCTTATTATTAGAACTACAGAGTCAGTTGAGACTTGCTTTAGCTTTTGACTTATTGGGATGCTCTGTATTTACGAAAAGTTAAGGGTTCTTATTTAACAATTACTGCATGTTTTTGAGTATAGCATCAGTAATGTATGAGACGACAGTGGTAATTGTTCAAATAAAAAAAGCAGTTTTTTAAAAGCCATATAATACTTTAGTTCTTATTTATTAGCATGCTTGTTCATAAATACAACATTATATTGATGGAGGCATCACATCTTATAGCTATCCTTTTTCTAAAGAAAAAGCTTTCAATGCATTTTTTAATTTCATAGACAAATGCATTTGAAATGTTTAAATCAATAAGGATATGTTATTCTTTATTTATAATCAGCGAGTCCATAGTGTAAGGTGTTCATTGAAGATTTCAGGGAAATCCGAAGTGTCTTGATCATGATATACCTTACACGGTTTTTATGGTTTTTGAAGTTCAGAGCATGTTACTCCAATTCATCTTCTGATGTTTGTTTCACAGAAGTGTAGATGAAATAAAAATCCCACAAAAGGGTCAATATTCTTGCACAAGAATTGTTTCCATCTTATATAATATTAGAGAACAGATTAAATATATGTATGGGTTTTGATAGATAATTTGAGTTTCAAAAAGACCAGGTAGACTTCATTGTTCCTTAAAACTTGGATTAATGTAAATCAGTTTGGATTTGAGGCCAACATCCCTCTCTCAATCTTCCTGTGATATAACAATGATTACTGGTAAGACTGTAAATTAGAAATACTAAATGATTTTGACTTTTAAGTTAGTAAAACTCACCAGAACCATTACAGTATTGTTTTGGGCATGACCCGATTTCATCTCAGATTTTTGTGTGTATGGATTTTGATGTTAGCTTTGGGCCTGTCCTTTCTATGAGAGGTGTCAGTTGTTTCTCAGTCAGATACCATTCTTTTGTCTGTACTTTTTGGCATCTGCAGCCTAATGTCTGTGAAAATTCTACAGAAGAGATTGTATTTAATGAAATATTCTGTCTTTTTGCAGTTCAGATCTGAAATCTGATTTAGAAAATACCGGATTTCAAAAGCTGACGGTAGACTTGTCTTGAGGCTTGTAGGCAGGCAGATGGGTATCATGCTTGTTTGCTTTCTTTGAGAAAATCATCTTCCTTTTGCTGAAAGTCTGTATCAGCTATGTAGTTGAGTGATAAAGTTTCTTTCTTTGTATTGTCCTCTCCATCCCATGCTCTGAAAACTGTGTAAAGCTTTAATACTAGAGCAGTTTTACTAAGTTTAGATCTGAGGTATTACAGTGTTCAGTTGTTCCACTTTATGCTACAAGTGTAAATGTAGCCTGAGTCCTTGCAACTGTGTTCACAATTCTAATGAGGGATGAATCTGACTGAAAACAGGTCAATTTTTTATTCTGTATTAGTTTACAACTGGATCAGTTTGGTCTGAGTTTACCCACGCAGTTGTATAAAGACTTTTGTCTACTCAGGGGAAGGGGCAAGAATGCACAACTTTATTACTGAAAGAAGATGGTGCTAGCCATTTCAGCAGGATAGGTTCATAGCCGTTAGACTGTGGAACTGTGATGTTTAGATGGCAGTGCTGCTCACATTGGTGTAAAGACATCTGTCATAACCAAGGTATATTTGGTTTTTTGAATGTTATTAAAAAGCATCACCATATTTTGAATGTTCAACAAATGCTGGTGAAGTTTTCAGAGAGGAGTAACTGTCACTATTTAAAATTGATGGGAAAAAAAAAATTGTGAATGAGTGTATATTTGTAACAAACTTAAAATACAAAGAATCAAATCAAATTGGTGTCCCTCCCATAGTGAAAGCTTTAAGCAGGAAATCCTAGGAATCCAGCATTCAGAGCTGAAGTTCTTAAATATCACCTTGTGAGTACTGTGTAGTGGCTTTTCAAAAACATAGTGATCATTGCTTTGAATGATTTTACTTTTCTGTAGTCTGGTTTTCTATAAGAAAATTGTAGAACTTTGAATTGCATTTCTTCTTTGGCAAAATTACTTTTTAAATAGACAAACAGCATTTTAAACAGGATGTGATATTATGTAGCATGTAGTGATGTAACCTATCAGTCTTCAATGCTTATTTGTGCATTCTGTGTCACTGAAATCAGGGAAGAAGTTTAAGAAGGGACCTTAGTGGCTGTCCAGTTAATTCCTTGCCTGCACAGTATAAATTGCACCTACCATATATTTCTATTCCAGTGAAGTCTGACAGCTTCAGTAGTAGCAATTCCACCTTCCTTCAGCATTTTGTTCCGCCCTAGTTATTAGAAGGACTCCTCTGTCTGTCCCCTGCCTCTGCTTTCTCTCAACTTTGATTTATTTACCACAGTTGAAGCCCATCATTATATTCTTCATGGACACAGAGAACAATTTTTTTGGTTTTTATTAGGGTAAGATGTGTTTAACTTGACAAAATGTTATTGGACTTTGCTATGAAGAATGTGAAAATGTTTTTTATACGTATTTTAAAATATAATTATATGTATGTTATTTATCCATATTTTTTGGAATCATAGAATGGTTTGATTAGAAGGGACCATAATAGGACATAAAAGAACATATCTGTGTCCTTTGTCCTTCCTCTCCCCCTTGCCCCCTGTAGGGACACCTTCCACTACATTGCTCTAATATTTAAAACTTTATATTTATCATCACATATATTCCATGTTTTGGATTTATATATTTATTTAGAGTGTGGGTATATATGTACAGATGCACATATTAAGAAGTGTATATTTGTTTGTGGCAAAGTTAAAGTTTAGTGTAAATAAATATTAGAAGTAGACATCTTGCTTACCAGTGTTGTTATGGAGAAAAGAAAACCTGTTTTTCTTAAGTATTTGCCTTCAGGGTTCCATATTTGGAAAACAAAGATGGCATATAGCTAATTCATAGTTTTAAAATCAAAAATTGTTTTTCTTTTCAGTTGTTCTGATTGGCTCATAAACATTTGCCGAAGAAAGAAAGAGCTGAAGGCTCGCACGGTGTGGCTTGGGTGCCCTGAGAAGTGTGAAGAAAAATACCCTAAAAATGCCATTAAGAATCAAAAATACAACATCTTTACCTTTATACCTGGGGTAAGGCTGCTGGTTTTCTGATATTGGACTGACTGTATGTTCTGTAGTATTTTTGTCTGTTCTACAAGTAGATAAATTTATGTGCCTGGATTCTTCATTTTTTCTACATTAATCTCGATGTCTTTAAGCACAGCTGTGAGTGAAAGCAAAGCTACTTTTTCTTGATCGTTGTATTTTCAAAGGCATATTTACATGAGAAATGTTTGCATGAGTTGAGTGGTTGGAATTCAGTGAAGCATTACTAATTTGAGATGCATTAGAAATTTGGAATCCCCTTCTTGAAACAACCTCCTAAACCATCAATTATGAAGCCACTAGAAAACACTAACTTGAGATACAACCAGTTGAACATCAGTGTACTCATACAGGTACTTTCCTGTACTCTCTGCCTTTGAAAGCATAATAAATGATGCACTCTGAACTGTAGAATGCCTCACAAGGAAAAATCTTTTCTATTTATATGGAAATAAGTAAGTCTAAGTTAGTAGACCAGTGCTTTTCAGAGTTGTATTTCTTATTGGTGTTTTAAGAATAATGAAGTCTTGATTTTGATTGTAATCCTTCAGACAGTACTTCTGCCATGGAGTGAATATGGATTTGTTACTTCTTTCTTTTTTTTGGAAGAAGCTATATGGTTTCTTAGTTAGCTTCATTTTTTTTATTCCAGTGTTTGCAACTTACATGAAGGTGAAACGTTTGGTTTGTTCTCTCAAAAAATTAATTACTATAATGAAATATAGCAATAGGGAAAAAACTGTTGAAGCATCAGCATACAAAACCTAAAATTGTCTGGTAATGTTGCATGTTCTACTAATACTTTCCAAGCATTCTGTGACTTGTATTCAAATGTAGAATACATCACTTTTTGACAAATATTCTTTGTCTTAAACTTTTTATTTCAGTGATCATGCAGATGTATGAGTATTGATTCTATTCCTTTGGTCCAGTGGCTGGCAGATGCTTTCTAATACATTTATTTATTAAAAAAAAGAGACAAATGGCTTTGTAATTAAGACTGATCTCCTGTCAAATAAATAAAATGTCACTTATCGTGGGCAGATTAAATATTCTCATCTCCATCGAACCAAGTAAATGTTTTCTTACCAAGTTTAAATTATTAAATTCAGTGAAATTGTTTGAGGTGCATATGCTTTCCTAAAGGTCACAAAATTCATTAAGCATATAATAAGCCATTGATTATTGTGACTAGAAATCTTCAGAGTATATTATAAATCCTAAACTAGATGCATGTTTCCTGTAAGGATCAACCATATCATGTAATTCTCTGTTGAGAGGGATTTGGTTTTTTTACCTCTTCTGATAATCTTTAGCTGTATAGACGAAATCACATATATTTTGTATTATTTCAAATTCAGTAGTAATGAAGTGGAATCCAAAGTATAAAGTTCAACAGTAGGTGAAAATAAAAAGCTTTTGAATTTTAATTTTGGACATAAATTAACAGTCTTCATTGGTTTGAGGTACTCTGTAGCGAACTTTGTGCTGTTCCACTACAAGTAACTTGTAGACAGCACAGTTGTATTGGTTCAAAATCCATAGATGTAACTAAATGTTGGCCTGAATGAGTTACCCTGGTTGAAGTCTTCATCATATGAAATTGGTCTTTTGCTTAAAAGTGTTTTTTAACAACTGACGATATCTGGTTTTCAGTGATTTTTTTTTTATATCAAAGTACAGGCTTAAGAATCCTGTTCAGATTAACAGGATATTACTGGGTGAAAGAGTTCTAATGTTTTCAAATTCAGGTCTAATTTCCATGCATTTACATATTTAAAAAAACCACCAATTGAAACAAAAACAAAACAGCCTGCTTCTAATAATATGTGCTGTTTGTTTACTATTTCATCTTAGTCTTGACACCTGTTCAGGAATTCTGTATAAATTCTCGTAATACCTTAAGTGGTCCACAGTTTATCATTCCTCTTATGAACTTCTAAGCAGCAGTCTGTTTTTTTTGTTTTTAGTTTTATGTAACTGGAGACTTCAAGTTTCTTTAACCAGACTGAAGTGTTTAAGTTTGTATTGAGAGAGCTGTCAGTGATCGACTAAATTCAAAGAATTTGTAGGTGCTTTTCAACCTCTGCCTGCAGATCTCAACCCAGTCTGCAGGATGAATGTACTTGGAGGTCCAAAACTCCCAGAGTATTCTGTAGAATTTTTCTTTGACTAAATATATCAAGTCTTTGTAAACAGAAAAAAAAAGTAAGGCAAGAAATGAGTAGATGAGCTACATCACTATTGTGATGAGATAAAAATTCATGCTGAATTAGTTTCATTTTGGAAGAATGCTCCAATGTTCCTTACAAATTCAAATCTGACTTTTTGGGTTTACATTCTTATTGCTTCCAATCTTGAAAAGATCTGTTTTGAGGATGTTTAGGTAGTCTTTTAACAGAACAGTAGCAATGTATTGCTCTTGCAAGATACTGACTGTTAAGGTGCTGGTACTTTGTGCTTGCTGGACAGGCACTTTAAAATTAACTCTCTTGGGTATTTTTTCCCCTAGGGCTTAGTTTTTTACATAACTAACTGATAATATTGATAATAAGAGCAATATATATCTTTGAAGTAACTTTGATTTTCATGCAGAAGTCATTACATTGCAAACTCTTTAAATGTGGTCTTTGAACTTTTTTGAATGCTTTAACTTCTAAACAGTTGATTACTCACTATTTCAGGTGGTGCATTCTCAATTTTACAGTAGCATTTCCAGTTCAGTAGCTTCTTCTGGTTGTTCTGCCTCACCTACTGAAGAAGCATGCAGAGTCTTTAAAGATCAAAAATTCTTTAATATGAAGAATGTTCTTAGTATTGTAATCACAATAGAAGCAATACTGAGAATACGTGCTTGCATAAACAGTGCTTTTAGCCACCAAGGGAGTGCCTTCATCTGTCATTCCTTCAAAATGTGGAACAACTTACTGAATGATGAGGATAATTTGTTATCATTTAGAACTTGAACAATTCTTTGCGGTTTACACCAAATTATTTAGTAAGACATATCCTCAGTGTCTACACTTACTGCAAAAGAATCTCTTAAGAAATTCAATGCTCATCTTCCAGATGAATTCAAAAGTTTGTTTTATATTATTAATTTTGCATAGTTTAAACCTAAAACCTTATACTCTACTTTTGCAAAAAGCTTCTCTTGCTATGGAAGCTGAAATGTATTTCCTTGTTCTGAGATTTTCATTTGATAGCCTTTTGGAAAGGAGCAATATTGCTCTTCATTCCAGGGAATGATCCTCATTGCCTGGATCTTCTTTTCTGTAGTGTTCATTTTATCTTACTAAACAAATTTATTACTGAAGACAGAGTATTTCTGCTATTTTCAAGAATAGTGGGAAGTGGTAATTTTGAACAAATGAGTCTTGGCTGATAATAACCTTGGCACCTTTGGAAGGGTCTTCAGTCAGTGTATACAAGAAGAGAAGCTTCAGTGTTCTGAGGGAATGCAGTGAACAAAAGTAACAAGGAGTTGATGTGTATACTCTTTTCTGCGTGTACCGCAGGTTGGGTTGAAGTTCTAGGGTATTCTCGTGCTGATGCAGAGCAGCAATGTGTCATATCCTACTCAGTTTTGTTACTCTGTAAAAGTTAGTGACAGACTAAATTTAATACTTCTGTAATACTTCTGTTCATATGCTTATGATTATTCTAAAGCTGAGATGTAAACATTTGAAGGGAAAAAACATTGAGGAAGATAATAAAGAATTTTAGTACTATTATTTAACAAAAAAGTTTTAATATTGTATTTTTTAGGAAGAAAAGGCTTAGCAGTTAAAAGTTAAAAACAGCATAAAGAATGAAAGTTCAGATACTCACAAACCTTTGCTTTTGTGTTGCCACTATAGTGGGGGGTAAAAAATTCAGAAACTTATCTTGTTTGTCTTCATAAACAGAGTAGATGTGAATTATTGCAGGATGCTTTTGTTTTATTTTAAATTCCATAATAAATTTTGGCGCTGTGATCTTGATAGATGTTAAGTATTTTTAAAGATTTGTAAGCTCACACAGTTCAGTTTTCAAAATATAAAAAATTCAGAAAATTGCTTTGTCAGATTGAAAAGTCATTGAAATAAAAGGAAATTTTCTCAACAAAAATGGCTACATAATAAAATAATAGTATTATACTGTGTAGTACACTATATATCCTAAATACTGTACTAAATACTCTATTACAGTACTGTTTGTATGACAGTATCTACTGTCATAAAGTGATTTTATATATTATGTGTAATATTTGTATGCATATAAAAATATGGTATTTATCTGTTTTATGTTTTTATTTCCATTTTAGGTTTTATATGAACAGTTCAAGTTTTTCCTGAATCTCTATTTTCTCGTCGTGTCCTGCTCACAGTTTGTACCAGCACTGAAAATAGGCTACCTGTATACATACTGGGCTCCTCTGGTAAACAGAAAAATGCTATTAACTACACTTTAAACTTCAACTGAAAAGCTAATGTATAAAAAAAATCTCATAAATTTGCATTAGAGAAGCTTCACTGAATAAGTATGGAACAAAGAAAATGTTTAGGTGAAATTGCAGTGGGTATTACAGGAGGAGTTGTTTGATAGTGCTTTTTGTTAAGTGACTAGTTTGAATGTGTAATTCTTTCTAGCAGTTGGTCACCTCAGAGATTAGAGAAAAAACAAATCTCAAAAAAACATCAGAACTTTAGTGAATAGAGAACCTTATTTGGAAGTTTCAGTTCCTTTTCTGCGTTGATTTTTCTTCTGGCAATATCAGAAGAAGCATACATTTTTTTTGCTTTCCTTCTATCTACTTTGATCATGACATTTTTTTCATAAAAATTGATGAAGATTGCTTTTTTGGTTGGGTTTCCTTTTTTGAGCCATGGATAAATGAGAAGGAAAAGGTGTCTTGGAAATAAGTTACTCATTAAACATGCTTTTCTTAGTCGATTGCACTTCCAGTTGCTCTGGTTTCCTTTTAATATGTCTTTCTATTATTGAGCCCTCTGCAGGATTTTCTTGGGGTACTGTTCAGATTGGTTGCCTCTGACTCTGTTATCCTGAGGTTTGGAAATTGTAGTCTGTTCAGAGGAGAGACCCTTTTGGTGGTCTGCCAACTCTATTATTGTGATTTGTAATTCTCCTTGTATTTGTATCAGGACCATTAATTCTTTTTCATCTTCCCAAGACAGTTCCCCACCCCAAATCCCCGTTTTAAAATCAGGAAAAATAAATGCTTTGTTTTCCAAATTCATTTTAAGTAGTAGTTTTTTACAGTGCTTATTCTCAGAGGTATTTGAGAACAGTGACATTCTGACTGCTTGAGTAAAGGTCATTCTTAACAAGTCAATGTAGTAAATATTCTGGATTGATTTCATTGTTTAAATTGTTGCAACATGTGTCCATTTAAGTACTGATCAAGGAGAGGCTGTCTGGAGATAGAGATTTGAAGAATCTCCAGCACAACTTTTGCTGCAACCAAAAAAATACAAATCAAAGACAAAGATTGTTCAACATCAGGAGGTTGTAAGGGAGTATTTTTTAAGGTCTTTCTTGCTGACCCAGTAAGAAAAGACAGAAGTTAACCTTGTCTGAAAATTGATCTCTTCATTGTGAAACTCCCAAGTAGAGATCTGTACATTAGTAGGGTGGTAAGGAAAATAAAAAATAAAAAAAATCACTTAGCATGACATCCTATCTCATTTCTATCAAAGAGTAAGCAATTCCCCCAAACTTAATAATGCAGGTCCTCTGTTAGTAACGCAAATGGTCGGTTCTATATAGACCGATAGGTCTTATTAAAGGATATTTTGAATATAATTTCCAGTTTTCCCATCCAGAAACATGATCTTAGCTTGTGCTAGTAGTACCCCTTTTAGGTAGAAATTTGAGAGAAGTTCAGTAATAATCAGAGGAGTAGCAATAACTTAGTTTTCATTTGTTTTGTCATGAAAGTGTCTGAGGAAATTGAACACAGACAAGATTACAAAAATTCAAGAGAACACTTTCACAAGTAGAGCAGCATGTCAGTCCTATCACATCCACAGACCATTCAGAGCGTGGTTGACCAGTTTTATAGTTTCATATTTTTCAAGGTTGAAAATGAAGTTCTGAGGCAGGACTGTCTGAACATTCTGTTAACTTAAAGGGCTAAATTAAGATCTGAAAATTGGGTTTCAATACCGTTAGCATGACTAGGGGATTTGGTTGTGCCCTAGGAATGAGTAGGAATATGTTTTACAAAGGTAATTTCTTCCACCTAGTTCTAATTTGATTGTTGCAGCTTGTGCAAACATGAACAAACAAGAAGTGTGTAATCATAAGCTTGCAACAGATTAAGTCTTGGAATGTTGGAGTGGAACTGGAAAACAACCTTGCTGTTGAAAGGAAGAATTGTAGTTGAGACTGTTTTAGGAAAACTGTCTTGATTTCCCTGCTAAGAGGGTAGGAGAAGACTGGCAAACTACAAGGTAGTCTAATGGTGTAAAGCTTCCGGTTTAAAAGGGGAGTATTGGTGGATTTCTTAAGCTACATAAATAGTCTAAAGACTTATCTATTGGAGAATTTGTGAATATCTAAACCTTTTTTAGTGATCTTACTTGTATGAGAGTAGTGAGAAATGAGAGTAAGGTCCCTTTACTGTTGGAAAATGATATACCTCTTTCACTCATGGAGAAAGACTAAGTACTTGAGTTCAAGAAGCCGGAAACTGTATCTGAGAAGAAACAGAAAACGGAGAGAAGAAACTCTGTGTTTATCCCAGTGCAGTTTTATATTCTTAACTGCATGCAGAACTCTCTATTTCTAGAAGAAGCTGCAGTGGTACCATCTTGTGAAAAATTCAGCAGAAGTATTTAGATAATTAACTTTTCAGGAAAAAGAAAAGTTTTTTCTTTGTCAGTATTTGTTACATGTTGGTAAATAAGAACATGAACTTAGAATATTTACTTTTTAATTTGTGTAGTACTCCTGCTTGTGTTTCTGTTCTAGACCTCTGATAATTCTGAGTTGTATCTTTATATCTCTAACAGGGATTTGTTTTGACGGTCACAGTGGTACGGGAAGCTGTTGATGAGTATCGACGTTACAAGAGAGACAAGGAAATGAACTCACAGTTATATAGCAAGCTGACAGTACGAGGTTAGCAAAACCACTTGTATAAATCCTTAAAATATTTTTTTCTCAAACATTTATTTTCAGCTCAAATATCTAGTAGACTCAAACTGTACTATTCAAAATGAAACTGATACAGAACTAAAGTGTCTGATTCACACAAAATTGAAGCTTAGATTAAGTACTATAAATCTTGTGCTACTTACAAATGAAATGTGTATACATATATTCAATATATTTTGAAGCATGTTACTATTTAGCACTGTAACTTCAAACTGCAGTAGTTCTCTGAAAGTGGTAATGAGCAGTAACTCAGTAGCACTGTCAGCTCTGAAATATGGAGTCAGTAACTAAGAAATATAATCTAATCAAAATTTTGAGACTGAATCTTGGTATATGCATTTGTGTTTAAAAAAGGTTGTTGCATTGAAAGTCTGCTTATGTATCAAATATTGCTTTCAGTTTTTGTATGTAATTTGAAATTATGTGAACACATAATAGGAACAGAAAGCTTTAATAGCTGAAGTTTTCTTTCTAGAAATTAGTAAAAGGAGAAGTCGCAGTTATGACTTATGTCTGGCCAGAATTGGATGTTCCCCAGGGCTCAGTGTTGGGACTAATATTGCTTAATATCAGTGATGCTGATGTGGGGCTCAAGTGCACTCTCAATAGATTTGCAGATGGCACTAAGTTAGGACTTGCTTAATGGTATAAATGCTCTACAGAGGTATCTGTATTGGTGGGCTGCATCTGATTGTATGGCATTCAGTGAGGTGTCACGTCTGCACTTGTCATGTCAACCCTCTATAGTGGAATAGGCTGGTGAAATTATAGAATGTTTGACCTTTCAAAGCCTTCTAGTTTAAATCCCTTGTGATGAATAAGGATATCTACATCTAGATTGTGTTGCTCACAATCTGGTCCAGTCTGACACTAAATCTCTCCATGGACAGGAAAGAGTCTGTCCCCTTCTTTCTTGCAACTCCCCTTTAGATACTGAAAGATGTTATCTAGATGGACCTGGACAGGCTTGAGAGGTGGACTGATGCTGACCTCATGGAGTCCAACAGGGTCAAGTGCAGGGTCCCACACCTGGGTCAGGGTAATCCCAAGCACAGATACAGGTTGGGTGTAAAATGGCTTGAGAGCAGCCCTGAGGAGTTGGTGTCGGTTGATGAAAGATTCAACATGAGTGGGCAATGTGCATTTGCAGCCCAGAAGGCCAATCATATCCTGGGTTGTGTCAAGAGAAGTGTGACCAGAGGTTGAGGGAGGTGATTTTGGTGCAGTACTCTAGGTGGGGTCTCAACAGCACAGAACAGGGGGTCAGGATCACCTCCCTTGACCTGCTAGTTACACTTCTTTTGATGCAGCCCAGGGTATGGTTGGCTTTCTGGGCTGCAAGGTCATGAGACTGACTCATGTCAAGCTTCCCATCCACCAGTACCTCCAAGTTCTTCACAGCAGGGCTGTGCTCAATCCTTATGTCCCCCACCTTGTATTAGTTGCCAAGACCCCATATGCAAGACCTGCACTTGGGTTTGCTGGACCTCATGAGATTCACCTGGGCCACTGCTTAAGCCTAAGTATCTCTGAATGACATCCTGTTTCTCAGGTTTGATGACCATACCACACAGCTTGGTGTGCACCTTCAACAAGTTTGTGAATGACTTGATCCCACTGTTAATGTCATTGACAAAGTTATTAAAGAACATTGGTTCTTTAATAACCAATTAAAGTTACTCTTTAAGGGGTTCTCTTAAGGGAACTCTTAAGGGACACCACTCATTACTAATGTGGACACTGAGCCATTGACCACCAATCTCTGGGTACAATCTCATAATCAGCTCATTTCCCATTGAATGTTCCACTCATCAAATCCAGATCTCTCCAGTTTAGAGAGAAGGATATTCTGGGGAACTGTGACAGAGGCCTTGGGGAAGCGTGACTATGACTTCTTTGGGACTCAAAGTCTTTGATTTTTCACGAAGATCTTAAAAAAAAAAAAAATGAAGCACTTCAAGAATGAAGTGACAAATTCTGTAGGTTAAATATTAAATATGGACATAAAAGTAGAGAAATATTTTTGTTATGTTGCTTAGGTTCAGAACTAAGTGCCACATAGAAAAGTGTCAAAATAATGAATAGCCTTTTGTCAAGTCAAAGTAGTGGATAACATTACAAAACAATATGAAATAGCTATTACCTTGGAAGGTCATTTTCCTAAAACACTCTAGGAAGTCTTTTAATCTTTTCATGCCAGGAAAAATCCTTAATAGTTCTAAAGCATGAAGATAAGTAATGTGAGGTTATTTCTCAAGCAGTTAGAATGTAATAGTATATATTTTGCCAAGAGTAAATCTGTTCACACTTTCCCAGCATATGTTTCACTGTACTTTTTAGTGCATCTTGGTGAATATATTTTGATAGTCTGTGGGAAGAGTAGTTTTGCCAGATGTGGGAATCTTAGTAAGAAATTCTTGGTGTAGCTCAGGATAATTTTCCTCACAAAAAGTATGTCTGAGTCTGGTAATGTAACACAAGTTTGTTCTAAAATTTTACTCTTCTGTGGTGTGTTAACCTTGTCTGGCTGCTGGGTGCCCAAAAGGTCACTCTCATTCTCCCTCTGCACAGCAAAACGGGGAGGAAAATATTGGGGGAAAAAACAAACAAACAAAACAAAAAAAAACTTGAGATAAGGACATGGAGGTTGCTCAACAAATGAGAGGCAAAACAGACTTCATTTGTTAAAGAGTAATTTGTGGCTGGAAAGCTGCCTGATGGAAAGGGACCCTGGTGTACTGATGGACAGTCAGCTGAATATGAGCCAGCAGTGTGCCCAGGTGGCCAAGGCAGCCAATGGCATCCTGGCTTGTATCAGGAATGGTGTGGTGAGCAGGACTAGCAAAGTCATCCTGCCCCTGTGCTCGGCATTGGTGAGGCCTCACCTTGAGTACTGTGTTCCTTCTTGGGCACCTCAGTACAAGAAGGACATGGAGGTAGTGGAGCAGGTCCAGAGAAGGGTAATGAGGCTAGTGAAGGGCATGGAAAATCAGCCCTATGAGGAGAGGCTGAGAGAGCTGGGGCTGTTTAGTCTGGGGAAGAGGAGGCTGAGGGGGAGACCTTATTACTCTCTTCCATTACCTGGAAGGTGCTTTCAGTGAAAGCGAGGTAGGTCTCTTCTCACTGGTGACAGGTGACAAGACAAGGGGAAATGGCCTCAAGTTGCACCAGGGTAAGCTTAGATTGGACATTAAGAAACCCTCCTTTACAGAAAGGGTGGTTAAACACAGGAATAGGCTCCCCAGGGAGGTGGTTGAGTCACCGTCCCTGGATGTGTTTAAGAGCCATTTGGATGTGGTGCTCAGAGATACGATTTAGCAGAAGGTTGTTAGAGTTAGGGTACTACGGTTAGGCTGCGGTTGGACTTGATGATCTTTAAGGTCCTTTCCAACCTGAGTAATTCCATGATTCTGTGATTCTATACTTTATGGCCAGTTAATAATGAAGTAGAATAGTGAGAAATAAAAACAAACGAAAACCATCTTTTTCCCCACTCACGTTCTTCCCAGACTCAGCTCCTGGTCCATAATGGTTTGTCTTGGTTTCTCCTTCCTCTACTCTCTTCCCCTGCTCCAGGGTGAAGTCCCTCTCATGGGATACAGTCCTTCTGGAGCTGTTCCAGTATGGTCTTCCCATGGTCTGCAATTCAAGAACTGCTCCATCATGGGTCTTTTCCATGGGGTGTAGTCCTAGAGGAACAAATTACTGAAGTGTGTTACCCACAGGCCTGAATTTCCCACCAGACAGCCTGTTTCTGGAATTGCTCTTCTCCACATGCTGTGACTTCATTCAGATTATATTGATATCCTGCTTTTTCCTGTCTTCCATGGGCTGCATGTGGAAATCTGTTTTGCATGGTGCCCCATCGGGTACAGAGAGACAGCATGCTCTACTATGGGCCTGTCCTGGGCTGCAGGCAAACTTCTGTTCTGTGCCCAGAGTACCTCCTGCCCTCCTTCTGCACTGACCTTGGTGTCTGCAGAGGAGTGTCTCACAGTTTTGACTCCTCACGCTGCATGGCTCTTCTTTATCCTTCCTTAAATATGTTACCACAGATGTACAAGCAGTATCACTCACTGGCTCAGCTTTGACCAGTAATGGCTCCCTTCTGGAGCTGGCTGGAACTGCCTGTGCTTGGCATGTGGCAGCCCCTGGTCTCTTCTCACAGAGCCTACCCATGCAGTCCCCTTCTGTTACCCACATCTTGCCATGTTAACAGCATTTTAAAAAGTAATTGAAAGGTAAGTAAATGGTGAATAGTCACATTAATGATGATGTAACTTACAACTGTGAGGAATAGTAACCAATGTAGAAACTAGCATTCTTTTCTGGAACTTGCATACAGCAGGGATCAGCATAGCAACTATTGTTTTTCCCTTCCTTGTCAACCTGAAATAGCTTTATCAACCTTTAGACATACCACTGTGGAAATGTGCAAATATTATAGCTGTTTAACTCAGGTGGTTGCATTGGTGACATCCAGACCTTTACCGTTTTTAACACAGTCTGTAAAGAAATAGACTGTTACAGTTTCTCTTTAAAGCTGTAATTTAACCTGCTATTTGGTTCTAGTTTTTTAAACCTGTTATGATGTGATGCTGAACATACCTTTGTTGAATAGGATAGTATAAGCTATATCAGTGGTGGTAGTGATCTGAAATCCTTAATTCTGGAGTCTATGGCTTATAGTTATCAGTGTGATATCAATGTCAGGACTGGCATCTGTACTTTTAAGAGCTTGCTTTGGGGCTTTTTGTGCCTGTCACTTCACTTTTCTCTCTAGTCTTTTAAACAAGTATGGGAAATTGTCAACATTTTTTCAAATATAGTGGATATTTGAAGCTAGATTGCTAAGCATTTAACCAGCACTTAAATAACAGCTTGGGAATCCTGATTCCATCATATTCCCAGTATGTGTAATGTTTTTTAGATATGTGTATTTGAGAAATTTCACTTTGCAACTTCTCCTAGAAATAAGTAACTTCACAAATTAAAATGTGATTTGGTCGCCTTGACACTGCTATTTTATATGCATGGAATATAGATTTTGAAATAATATAGGTGATTAGAAGTAATTATATCAGCAACTGATGCACAGAGAGCAGTAACTTCTTCAAAACAGAAGTTTTTAAAAATGTTCTTTCTTAAAAAATAAGGATAGTGAACTTTTACCTACAAATGTTTAAGTTTATTTCAACTTTCAGATTTTAGTGTCAGTGTCATCATGATTTCATACTTGGTTTATGTTCTGTTTGTTTTTTCTCATTTGTCGTAAGAGAAAAAACAGTGGTATTTGACAGAAGCTTCAAGATCTTTGCAATCAACTTTGTATCACACATTGTCTATGGTGTGATAGCTGAGCTATGAGTGTTTTGAGGTGTAGCCATTTTTAATAATGAAAGCATTGTTATAGCCCTACTCAGAGTTAAGCTTTATGAAAAAATATTTAATGTACATATAAAACAATAAATGAAAAAAAATTGCAGCTCATAATTAATAGGATTTTTCAAACCAATTCATTCTGAAACTGAAATGTGGTGTTTTGAGGCAAAAAAAAAAACAAACCCAGCCACCACAAACTTCCTGTTTTGATAAATTTAGATGAATAATCTTACAGACTTTGAGGATTTAGGAACTTATCTATGCAAATTAATAAAGGCAAATGCTACATCTCAGATAACTGTTTTTGTCAGTAATTTTCAATATAATTACAAATAGTTATAAATTCTTGGTGATACTCTGTAAGTGAGGAAAAAAAATCAGTTAGACTTTTCTAGGCTACAGGCTACTGGTTTAGAGAAAGAAGGCTTTGTTACTTGTGAGTGAACAAACTTGATACTGATTTAATTAAAAGCCTGAAAATCAATGCCTCTCTTTAGAGCTGCTTTTCAGAGTGGAACTGTACTTCATACTTCTGTAATATCTTTTTTTTTCCCCCCAATGATTTTATGACTCTTGTAGAGTTTATAGTCTTGTCTTTGAAATAGATATTTTTTCCACCTCAAAAATGGAGAAATTGACATAGAGAAGTTAAGCAAGTTGCCTTGCTCAATTGAATGGCTCAGTAGGAAACATAAAAGCAACGTTCAGTACTACCCTTTGTTTAATCGTGCTATTTTCACTTCATCTTTCATAATCACTTATAGTTGTTTACTTTAGGGAAATATTTCTGTAGCAAAACGAACTACTGTTACTTGAATTGTAGTTAATTACTTGTATTAAGATAGTATATGTGGGCTGATTGGAATCTTCTTAAATGGCATTGCAGTACATTAAAACCAGGATGACTTTGGCTGCTCAATGGTGTTGCCATTCTGCTGAGTCATTTTGGGCCTGAGGTACTCCCCAAACATTTAAAAATAAACATTGTATGACCTGTGTGTTGCTAGTCTAAGAAGTACTGGCTTTTTATGTAATACAAGATCTTGAATTAGTGTTTGTTCTTATCAGCAAATCATTTTTTTATAATATGAGTATAATATAATATATTAATATATTATTATAAAATAATATGAGTTTTTTATAATATGAGTAACTGCTGAAAACAAAGTGTGAATATGGTTCCTTTAAAATCTGAGCACTGAGAAATTTGTTAGGGAGCTAGAGTAACATGAATAATTTATTTCACTTTTAAATTCTGTTTATACTGTGCTCCTAAAATGCTACATTACTGAGGTTTTTATCTCAGTTGACCTTTTTTTAATTTCAAAGTGTTCTGTTAAGCGTTCAGTTTTGAGTCGTCATTTATATGTGAGTTATCTGCAACTTTACAATCAAGATTTTTATCAGAATGCCCTGATAATTATTGTAATACTGTAGTTAACTAAAATCTGTCTTGGAACTTCTTATAATAGAACTTCAGCTCTTCTAGTACAGGTCATTCTTGTGCTTCTTAAAATGTACTGCATTTAGAAGAACATATTTCTGAATCTAGAGTAATGTTAGGTCGTTACTGCTTGCAGAATTTTAAACCTACAGATTGTTCCTGGTATTTAGATCATTTGGAACACATAAATTTTTTTTAAAGCATTGTATGAATTTAATCTGATTGATGAGGGAAGCTCTAAGCAACAGCAAGAAAACTTGGAACTTAATTTAAAGAATTTCAAAAAGAAGCTGCAAGAGAAGAAATGAAGCTATGAAGTGTCTCCAGAGTTTTCAGTTAGTGGTTTAAGACTGATCTCAGTTTGCTATGTAAAAAAATGGAGTTTAAAAGAAGGACTTGAGGACAGCATTTGCACTGAAAAGATCATCATCACTGTAACTTAACAAAGTCTTTCTTTCAGTTCCTCATTATATTGTGTGTACTCTGATTATGTTGACTGCTGAAGCTAATATATACTAGGTAAAACTTTGACGTGCTTTAAACTTGACTGTTTTCCAGAGCTTGATATTGGCTGGTTAGAAACCATCTCTGTTACTAATTCAAAAAGCATTATTTTCAGACAGTACTCAAGACATGATGTGTAAGAGGAGCAATTTGAAATTATTTTCAAGGTCTCTCAGAAGTACCTGTTCTTTCAGGAGTAGTTCTACTCAAAGAGATGTCCTTTGTAATACACATAATACCCTGTTTTGTTTACTTCATTTCTTAAATTATGTGAAATACTTAACACAAGTGAGAAGTTTATTAGATTTTTTTCAAATACTTTTCACACTTTTCAGAAGACTATCTTGAGGGCATAATGAATCACTACAAATAGGTTTCAGTATTCCAGTTCTACATAATTCTGTTTGTGGCTTTAGGCAAAAGCCTTGCATTTTGGTGGGCTATGAAGTCTGTATGTGCAGCTATTTTTCAAAGCTTTGGACATTATTAATAATTACACAGGTGGTGAAGAGTGTTTTGCTGCTGAGATGTTTCTAATGGAAAAATAGTTAGCAAGGATAGTTTATGAGGCAAGTAACATTGTGAGTTTTTTCTCTAACTACATCTTTACTAATTCGTATTATTTTAATATTCTCTGAAATATTATCTCATGATTCTCCTTTAATTGATCTAGAGGAAAGCATTATTTGCCAGCTCTTAAAAATCTAAAGCTACTTTTTTAATTACTGCCACACATAACCATTTACTTCTTAGTGGAATGTGTCCTGTTCAGATCCATTGTAGAAATAGTTCTTATGCCATTGGCTTCTGTATTTATAACCAGGTTCTTCCAAGATATGAGTGTATTATGAAGAAAGTATTTCCAAGTGTTAGTCACCTAGAAAACTGTCTATTAAGGAAACTTTTCTATTTGTAATGTGAAATTCCCCCAAATTACTAGGCTGAGTACAAGCAAAGATGATGCCTAGGTTCCTGTTGGTGTACCTTGTCCTTGGAGTCTTAGCTTTTGTCTGTCTTAGAGTGCCACAAATGAAAGTTCTACCTTGTCATCCATAAGTTAGTCTCTTTTGGTCTTTAGATGCTGTTAGATGACTGGAGATTTCACTTGTTCAATTTGATAAAATTGCTGTTAGTTTCATTTGGTTAATATTGCTAAATAGCTTTAGTCACACCTGACTGTGCAGGTGGCATAGTTCTGATATGCAACAAAGAGTAAGTACTTGGATTTTTGTGTCTATTAGGAAATTCCCAGGAGATAAATTGAAAGCAAAATAGGAAATGCTATGCTTCTGGAAAAGATAACAGAAAGCAAATTAAATATTATCATTTGTTTTGATATATGCTATTCACCTCTAGTCAAAACTTGGGACTTGGTGCAAACCTGTGAATTCCCTTTATATTAAGCAGTCAAAATATGTTGACTTGTGAGATTGATACTAACCTGATTCCCATCCCAGTTGTAAAATACTCCTGTAGAATACTCATATTTCTTGCTACTGGTTTTATAATCAGCAGTTCTGCTATTCCCTTCACCCTCACAGTAGGGTATGATGAGAATGAGAGTCAGACTGAAGATGTGAGTGGGAGGCAAGGATGTGCTTGGCAACTAAAAAAAAAAAGATTGTTTTAAAGGATTTTCAGTAACAAAGACTGGCTTTCCAAAATAGCTATGCAGACAGGCCAAAACAATAGTTCTGATCTCCACTGACATTGTTTCCTTGTCTTGGAAGTGCTAATGTTCTGGAAAGCATACTAAAAATTAGATCAACTAAAGGAATAAATTCATTAAGTAAACTGAAACTGCTGTTTTTGCATTAAATGGGATGTTAGTTATTTTCTCTTTAATCATAAGATATATTCAAAGGTAGTAAAATGTAGGAATCTTGTGAAAGTAACTGCCAGATCTCTCTTCATTGAGAGTTACAATGAGGATTTGGGACCTACCTTAGTTTTATTTATACATCTTATGAATGAGAAATGATGGAATGTACATTAATCTGCTATTCATAATACTACTTACTGCTGCTTCTGCTGTGCTTCTGTGGGTTATCTTTTCTGTAATTCATTTAGTTTGATTTTTAATTTCTTAAGACTGTGTCTTGATGTGCTTAACAAGACACCTACTGCTTCTGATGGGAAAAGATTTTGTATGGATTTACATTTCAGCTCATCAGACTGTATGCGTGTATATACATATTTTAAAAATGTGTGTATATATGTTTATAGCCTGAGTTAACACATCTGAATTTAGTACTACTTATATATCCTGGAAGAGGATGACTTGTAGCTTGTCTATAGGGTGATTTTTTTTTTCTCCTGTAGATTTGCTGTTTTTTAACTCAGGGAAGCAACACTTCCTGAAGTTGTAGCAAGGATCTGCGACTAGAAATCCTCAATTCTAGTGAGATAAACAGTAACACATTTTGGGCAGTAGCTTTAACCTCTCCTCAACCCTTCAGATAATAATATTAACATTTAACTGTCATAAAAAATATTAACCTCCTTACAGAAAATATAAAATTAAAATTGATGTGTGCTGTCTGTTTTATGAATGAGTTGTTCACAGCAGTTACTGAATGTGCAGCTCCAGCAAGTGAAAACTCTCATTGTTATTTTAATTTCCGAAAATGAAGTATTCAGGCATTTTTTCTAACTTACAACTTACCTCTTTTCTACTATGATTTCCAACAAGGCTCAGGCAGTGCCAGTTGTCAGTGATGTCTATGACTGAGTAAAGCTACCTGTTGGTCAAAGCCCAGTTATCAGCAACTTATGTGTAAGATGCTTCGTGACTAAGCCTAGTCACTTTTGACATGTCATAGGGGGTGCAAAGTAGGTAACACAAAACCATTTTTTCCAGTCCTGTAACTCAATTATTGATATTGTTTATCAGACTTCACTATCTCTCCAATACTATTACAGTAGCTAATTGCCTAGAAAACTATACACTTTCAAAACCTCATAATTATCTATTTAGAGATTACATCTATTTATTAGTGTGTTCTTCAAATATCAATTTTGTATAAATTGTAACTTTTTCACCAACAGTAATATCTTGAAGTACATCTTGCATTTATATTTTTATGACTCTCTGTAATCAACCTAGGCAGGCATTAATATTCTTTTTTTTTTTCCTTTTAAGGTAAAGTGCAAGTTAAGAGTTCAGACATACAAGTTGGAGACCTCATCATAGTGGAAAAGGTTGATACTTTTAAAATATATTTTAGAGACTAAAGATATTAATGTGCTAATTATCTTCTGGAGAGAAGTATATTGAGGTACTTATCTGTGAAGTACTAAGTAAGTAATATTTTAGTTTGAGTCTTATTTGATAAACTTGAAGTCTCTTTTTGGGTTTAATTATAAGCTTAATTGGATGCAAGCCCTTGTATCTTATAAATTGGAATATGCTTAAATTTAACTAGTGAAAGGCATGCAGTTACTGAATGATATTCTTTGGCTATTGCTTTCCTAGGTGCGTGTACTAAGTTGACTACCAATACCTTTCTTCTAGTACCTTCCTTCAAATTTTTTTTTTGTCTGAAGCTTTATAGAATAAGTTATATGCATATCTTTGTCCTTAAAAAAAGGGAGTGGAGGGGAATCTTTCAAGTTACTTTGATTGTAGATGGTGGATGAGAGCTGTGAACTTTTTTCCTTAGTGTTAGTATCATAATAAAGACAGTGTTGCTTACTTCAGTTGGTTTGTTTTAGGAAGTAATCTAGGCAAAACTCATCTGCAAAGAGATCTTAATGCATGCTCTGGTTTTCCTATAATAAGATTATTTCCTTATAGGTTAGGTGTGTGGTTTATATTCCCTATCATACTATGCTGTAGGAGGCTAAGAAGCTGTTGTAATCTCAGAGTTGACTTATTTTTCTTGTTGAAAAAAAAAAGCATAAATTTGGAAGGGTGACTTATTTTCTTAGTGCCAACAAATGATTCCTATTTTGCTCTGTAAAAAATACCTAATCCCTTAATCCTAGAAAGTTACTTTTAGTTGAAGTTTGTGTCCTTGTATCCAGTTTTTTTTGAGGTGTTGCGTGGCAAGTTGTAGATAGGCAGAAGAATGTGGAACCTCATCAGTGACTTGAATTTTCTAAACTTCTGTGTGGGATTGTTACTATTTAGTAAATGACTTTTTATTAAAGGAAAAAGCCTTGAGCAGATATGCTCCCCTCATGATTCATTTTACATTTGTTTTTGTTGTGAATATCCTTCCTTTTTCTTAGAGGATTTAGAGAACTCGTGAATTTTTAGCCTTTGTTCAGCCACATATGAGAAAACCCTCGTTTGTTTTGGGGAAAACTACTGCTTTCTTTTGATGTAGTTAGTGTTATGTCCTGCCCACATTCCCTCCCCTCCAACTCCCCCCTTACACCTTTTATCTGCTATCTGTACCTGATGTCTTGTTGGGACCCTCTGAGCAAGATATACTAGCATAGACAAGATTAGCATCTACAGATATACAGGACAGACATGCCTTGTCTTTTACCTTGCTATCTTAGTGATCACTTGAACCTATTCCAAATATTCTTCAGGACACCTGAAGTGGGTATTTATTTTGATTTTTATTAAGAAAACCTTTAGACTTTTAATAATTAAACCTCAAATTAATTAGCTATACTGCATTAGGGAAGTTTATAGTGGTGGCAAAGATCATAGAATCATAGAATTAATCAGGTTGGAAAGGACCTTAAAGATCATCAAGTCCAACCGCAGCCTAACCATATTACCCTAACTCTAACAACCTTCTGCTAAATTGTATTTCTGAGCACCACATCCAGATGGCTCTTAAACACATCCAGGGACGGTGACTCAGCCACCTCCCTGGGGAGCCTATTCCTGTGTTTAACCACCCTTTCTGTAAAGAAGTGTTTCCTAACATCCAATCTAAACTTACCCTGGTGCAACTTGAGGCCATTTTCCCCTTGTCTTGTCACCTGTCACCAGTGAGAAGAGACCTACCCCGCTCTCACTGAAAGCACCTTTCAGGTACTGGAAGAGAGTAATAAGGTCTCCCCCTCAGCCTCCTCTTCCCCAGACTAAACAGCCCCAGCTCTCTCAGCCTCTCCTCATAGGGCTGATTTTCCATGCCCTTCACTAGCCTCGTTACCCTTCTCTGGACCTGCTCCACTACCTCCACATCCTTCTTGTACTGAGGTACTCAAGACTGAACACAGTACTCAAGGTGAGGCCTCACCAATGCCGAGCACAGGGGCAGGATGACTTTGCTAGTCCTGCTCACCACACCATTCCTGATACAAGCCAGGATGCCATTGGCTGCCTTGGCCACCTGGGCACACTGCTGGCTCATATTCAGCTGACTGTCCATCAGTACACCAGGGTCCCTTTCCATCAGGCAGCTTTCTAGCCACACCTCCCCAAGCCTGTAGGGCTGCCTGTGGTTGTTGTGACCAAAATGCAGGACCTGACACTTGGCCCATCGATCCAGTCTATCCAGGTTCCTCTGTAGTGCCCTTCTCCCATCTGGCAGGTCAAGACTCCCTCCCAGCTTGGTGTCGTCTGCAAACTTACTGAGGGTGCACTCAATCTCCTCATCAGGATCATCAATGAAGATGTTAAACAGAAGCAGCCCCAGCACTGAGCCTTTGGGGACACCGCTTGTGACCGGCCGCCAACTGGATTGAAGTCCATTGACCACAACTCTCTGGACCCAGCCATCCAGCCAGTGCTTCACCCAGTGGAGCGTACACCCATCCAGACCATGGGCAGCCAGCTTTTCCATGAGAATGTTATGGGGGACAGTGTCAAAGGCTGAAGTGCAGGTAGACCACATCCACAGCCTTACCCTCATCCACTAAGCAGGTCACCTTGTCATAGAATGAAATCAGGTTTGTCTGACAGGATCAACCATTCGTAAACCCATGCTGACTGGTTGACCTTCAATTGGTTCATGATGGTTCCTGAGGTTATTCCTTCCATAACCTTCCCGGACACCGAGGTGAGACTGATAGGCCTGTAGCTACAAGGATCATCTTTCTGGCCCTTTTTGAAGATGGGCGTCACATTTGCCAGTTTCCAATCCACTGAGACATCCCTGATTAGCCAGGACTGCCGAAAAATGATGGAGAGTGGCCTGGCAGCCACATTTGCCAACTCCCTCAACACTCTAGGTTGTAATCCATCTGGTCCCATGGACTTGTAAGCATCCAGCTTTTGCAGTAGGTCCAAAACTATGGACTATCTTTCAGGAAAAGATAGTATACTTTCCCTGAAATGTACCGAGATTCGTCCACCTGTTGAATTATACTTGTTTGGGAAACTGGGATTACTTTGGGGATAAATCTGTCTTGTTTGAGGTAGATCATTAGCATTTATTTAATCATAGTTTACAGCAGCGTATAGACCATATGCTGTGAATACCTGAGGTTTATAATATAAAAGTAATGTTAAGGAACTATACCTACTACTTCCCTAAATCCTTTTAATGAGGATTTTACTTGAGTATCTTGGTGTGACATGCATGTAGTTATTTGTCTGTTATACTTCAGCCACAAGCTCCTTCCTGCCCCCAAGACAATTTTTTTCCTGTTGCTTTTGCTTTTGGCTTATGTGTGAGTACTTTAAACTAATGAAATTAAATGTTTTCTAATTCTATTTAGAAGTGTATTTTGCTAGAGTAAGCACTTCTCAATTTCAGAGTATGACTCCTAAGCCGAAGAACTAGTCAGGAGTGAAATGTTCAATTGCTCACTCTAATGGCAAAGAAACAAGTTAACGTTGTATTTGACTAGAAGATGCATCAACAGCATTTCTTCAGTGAAATTAATGAGTCATTTGAGCTGAAGATCTATATGTTAACTAGTGACTGCATCACAAATACTAATAACTGAAAAGCTTTTCTATGTTTGATCTTTGAATATCCTTTTTTTTTGATAAATTTTGAATCAATTCTAAGTGATTGCAGTGTAGCTGAAGCAATTTAGTTCTGAGTAAATTGTATCTCTAGTTTCAAGTAAAAATTCTGTAATGTGGTAATACTAGATCAGGAGAATGCCTCAAAAGGTTAAAGTATTATCAGTTTTTAAGGGTTAGGAGCCATTTATATTGTTAGCTGGAAAATATTCCCTTTCCTCTTGCTGTAAACAGGCATGCTGCTTCCTGGTCCTGTCTTTTTAGATTTATTATTTTTCTACAAATGCACAGGTGATGCAGAGATTTAAGATAATTGGAAGAGTTTGAGTTATTTAGTTACTGTAAATTTTTGCCTGGAACAATCTCTGATCATGTGAGGAGAATATAACACATTCGCTTTTTAATAAGTTATGTATTAGTAGCATGTTGATAGCGCAGGTGTTCTAAAATGTGAAGCAGTAAAGCTTCGTCTTACCTCAAAAGCTACTCTTAGTTAGCAGTAAAGGGGCACAAAACTTTTTTTCTTAATCTCAAGTGTAAAGTGAAATATAACCAGCATTTGTTAACAATACTTGCAGTCTTTACATACACAGCATGAAAATGCAGAAAACAACTGCAAAGTGCCTATTCCATTTCTAACTCAGCAGTAAGTGTGAATATATAATACAAATCAATACTAGACATTGAGAAAAGTACATCGTTCATAACAAATGGATAATATAAAACAGTAAATGCAAAGTCATGAGGGTCTCGTAGCTTATGAGCAGTTGTAGGGGAATTGGAAGAATGAGTATGGAGCTGCAGAAGTTTATATTAATAAAGATCTTGTAATAACATGAGAGAATGAAGAATACCACTGCTAGACTCTTCCATGTTTTTCCAAATGAGGCATATGACCTCTTCTGCAAGGAGGAGTAGGTACATTAGTGAATTTCCTTGTTTTTCAATATGAGTAGTGTTCCAGGATAGAGGTGGAGCTTCTGATAGAAGCCTGGAAGCTGGAGAAGCACTTGGCTTCCATTAACTATTTTCTTATCATAGATCTCTAGAAAAGAATCTGTAAGTCAGCAGCATAGGCCAACACTAAGAGAAATGGAAAGACACCTATCTTGGAGCTCTAATTATACTCAGACTTAGGAAAAGAGTTCTCGTAGTTTTTATGATTTGTATATTCAGACTTTACTGTAATCAATAAACATTTCTAGGTTCATCTGCATGGTAATTGAGATTATGTAGTTTCTTCATGGATTTCTGAATGTCTGAAGTCGTGTGTTGTCATTTTAACTTGTTTCATTTTTGATAAGTATGACATGAGAATTGACATGATTAACATTTTGCTGCTGTTTGCAGCAATGTATAACAAAACTTAATTTTCTCCATAATGAGATTTGTTAAGGATTTTTGTAGTATGCTTGCCATCTGTTTTTGTGTAGTCAATCTTTTATAGTGACTAGGTATCAGATACTTGCAAGGAGATGTTTGCTTTGCAGCATCAGCAATAATAGTGACATTTTTTTCATAGAATCATAGAATCATCAAGGTTGGAAAAGACCCACGGGATCATCCAGTCCAACCATCCACCCATCACCAATAGTTCTCATTAAACCATGTCCCTCATCACAATGTCCAAATGTTCCTTGAACACCTCCCTGGGCAGCCCATTGCAGTGCCTGACCACTCCTTCAGAGAAGTAGTATTTCCTAACGTCCAGCCTGAACCTTCCCTGGCGCAGCTTGAAACCATTCCCTCTAGTCCTATCACTAGTTACACGAGAGAAGAGGCTGACCCCCTGCTCACTACAGCCTCCCTTCATGTAGTTATAGAGGGCAATAATGTCTCCCCTGAGCCTCCTCTTCTCCAGACTGAACAACCCCAGCTTCTTCAGCCACTCCTCATAAGGCCTGTGCTCCAGACCCCTCACCAGCTTTTTTGCCCTTCTCTGAACACACTCCAGGGCCTTCTTTCTGCCTACTTCCAAAATATGGAAAAAACATGTCAGTCATAAACTGTTTCTTTTCTTACAGATAAGGTAAACACAATACAGTTCCTAGCCTTACTTACATGAAGAATGCATTCAAATTATTTAATGCATTTGCTTTACTGGAAGGAAAAAATAAGTATAGAGAACCCATTTAAAAGACAAAATGAAGGTGTATGTTTTCTACTAAAATGTGAGAATAGTCATGTCACTAATTGGATAATGCCTGGTTTTGTGAGGTATGAAGACTTGAGTCTTGGAAAAACTCACCCGATACTCAATATCTATGTGCTGAATGTGAAACATGCATTCTTCATTGAATCTGGTAATGCATTTTAAAACATGAATAGCTCATTCTGATTATTAGAACTTCTATTTAATTCTGTATTGGATTGCTATGCTGTTACTTTTCTAAAATTTTAAGGCTATTGGTCAAGTTTTTTAGCCTGTTTAGAAGTAACTGAAGTTTGTAGGCATGAAGCCAGTAACCTGAAACTCGTGTAATGGATTTATGTCAGAGCTGGCAGGGAAGCTGTAAAAATGTATAGCTAATCTATATGAAGGCAGTTTATCTGGTTAATTGTTATTGTCATTTAATTAAATATTTAATTTTGAACTTGCATTTTCCCCATCCTTTTTGTCTGTTGTTTTAGGGCTAATTTGCCCAGAATATATAGTAAGGTTACCCTTTGTCTTGCAGTTTTTTCTTCCCAAATCTGATTTTGAAGCATTTCTCGTTGAATCTGTGCTTTTGATGTATGATAAATGTGACTGGTCTTCTGTTGTAATGTAAGATAGTAAATAAGCTGTACCAGCTATGGTTGCACGTGACCAGCATCTTCAAGGGGAATACTGTTGACATACAGACAAGCGTACAAATTGCTACTTTGCTTTTAGCAATGAATGGGAATTGCTGCAAACAATGGCTTAACTGTTCATAAAAGCATGTAATTTTAAGCTATGACTAGAATTTTTTTTTTTGCTGACCATGTAGGGTTTTCAGATTTAAAAAAAAAATGCATCCTATTTTCAAGTGTTTTGAGTCTTGCTCAATTTTCCAGTTTGTTGTTTGCTTGAGATTTCTTCTGTTTTCTGACTTAACCTCTCCATAGCCTCTCTCTGTTGAACTATACTGAATCAATAGAAGATACAGATATAGTTGCTTACAGTTCTGAACCAGTTTCCGTCAAAGCTGAGCTTCTATAAAATAAAATCTGAGATTTATTTTGCTAATTATTCAAAATGATGCTGTTGTGACTGCACAGTGCTCTCAAGAATGTTTTTGTAGGAATTGAAAACTTTGCTTAGTGTTAGAACATCTACAGTATCAAGAATGTTTTATAGTCAGAAATAATATTATTTGTGTGATCACTCGAACTAAGGCAAAAGTTAAAGTACAGCATCTTGCATAGAACACTCTGAAAGTAATGCCTCTTATTTCCATGGAAGCTACAATAGATACAAATAATACAATAACAGTATTTGATAGATAAAATTCTCGGCTAAAAAATACTATTTTTCAATGCATTTGCCACCATTACCCATGGATTTTTTTGTTGTTGGGATTTGTAGAGATGGGGTCAGGAATGTAAAGGCACAACTAGAACTAGACTTCACAAGTGGCGCAGAGAAAAACAAGAAAGGCTTCTATGGGTCCATCAACCAGAAAAAGAAGGTCCAAGAAGGCACACCTCTCAAGCCCAGTGAACACTACAGGCAAGCTGGTAACAAAGGACAAGCAGAAGGCTGAGGTACTCAACTTTTTGCCTCAATCTTTGCTGGCAACTGCTCTTCACACATCCCTTAGGTGGAGGGGTCAGAAGGTGGGGGCTGGGGGGCAGTGATCCTCCCACTGTAAGCAAAGATGAGGTTTGTGACCACCTGAGGATCCTGAACACCCATAAGTCTATGGGACCTAATGAGATGCATCCCAGAGTCCTAAGGGAAGGGGCTGGTGTAGTTGCTAAGGCACTCACGGTGACATGTGAAAAGTCATGGCAGTCACACGAAGTCTCCTGTGTCTGGAAAAAAGGCAGTGTTGCACCTATTTTTAACAAGGATAGGAAGGATGACCTAGGGAACTGCTGACCTCTCAGCCTCGCTTCTGCACTGGGTAATATGGAAGAGATCCTCCTGGAACCTGCGCTAAGGCATGTGGAAGAGAGGGAGGAGATGCAGGAAAACCAAGTACGGCTTCACCAAGAGCAAGTCCTACCTGACCAATGTTGTGGCCTTCTACAATGGTGTTACTGTGTCAGTGGGGAAGAGCCACTGATGTCATCTACTTGGGCTTCAGGAAGGCCTTTGACATGGTCCTCTACAACATCCTTCTCTCCATATTGGAAAGATATGGAGGTGATGGCTGAACTATTAAATTGACAAGGAACTGCTTACAAGACCTTACCTAGAGAACAGTGGTCAATGGCTCAGTGTCTGGATGGAGGCCAGTGATGAGTGCCACCCCTTGGGAATCAGTACCGGGGCTGATGCTCTTTAATATTTTCGTCGGTGACATCAGTGTTGGGATCAAGTACACTCAGCAAGTTTTTGGATGGCACTAAGCTGCGTTGTGTTGTCAACATGCTGGTGGGATGGATAGCATCTTGAGACACCTAGACAGACTTTAGCAGTGGGCCCTGAAGAACTTCGTGATGTTCAACACATACAAATACAAGGTCTTACACCTAGGTTGCAGCAACCCCCACTATCAGTATGAGCTGGGGGATGAAAGGATTGAGCACAGTTGTTTTGAAAAGGGCTTGAGGTGTGGCAAGTTGGACATGAGCCAGCTATGTGACCTCACAGCCCATGAAACTAGCCATATCCTGGGCTACATCAAAAGGGGAGTGGCCAGTAGGTTGTGGGAGGTGATCCTGCTCCCTCTACTTCACGCTGATGAGACCTCACCTAGAGTACTATGTCCAGATGCAGTGTCCTCAGTACAGGGTATTCTTGAACCTATTGGAGTGACTCGAGAGGAGGGCCTCAAAAATGATCCAAGGAGTGGAACACCTTCCTTATGAGGACAGGCTGGGAGAGCTGGGGCTGTTCAACCTTGAGAGTTCTGGAAGACTGTCATGGTTTTATATTTTTGGTTATCGGTATTCCACATCATAACATCATGCAGTGTACTAGGAGTTAAAGAGCAAATGCTCTAGTTCTGGGCACTTGTCTGGAAGAGAAGAACTACGTTCCCCAGAAGACTGTTCGAGTACTGTTATCATTCCTGCTCAGGGAAACAGATATAAGGCCTGTAGGTCACCTGACCTGGGTCGTCTTCTCGTCTTGTTGTGCTTGCTTTCGGATCATCTCGCTGCTGCTCCCAACTGCACACAAGGTTTCAGTATTAGTGTAAGGCCTTTAGCTCTTGGACAATCCTTCTCTCAATTATATTTGATTTTTTTAACAATTATATTGAATTATATTGTATTATATTATCAGAATGCACAATAACACACTATAATAAATCAGTTTGTTTCTCCTCAGATCATTGCTGCTGTTTTTTTAATTTATTCTTTTTTGTGGAGGGGTCCTCTGTTTCCCTTTTCTAGAGGCGTGGATTTTGCAAAAAAAAAAAAAAAAAAAAAAATCCCTCCGCCCCACTAGTCATGAAACCAGGCCAGACCAGTCCGTAAACTGTCAACAAAGACCTGAGAGTGGCCTTTCAGTGTCTAAAATTGGGACTGTAAGAAAGAAGGAGACTTACTTCTGTCCCTGGAGCTGTTCAGTGTCAGATGGAGTCAGTCTTTGTGCTACCTGTAGATGTCACTGTTCATAGAAGGGGAGTTGGACTAGGTGACCTTTAAATGTCCCTTCCAACTCAAATAATTCAGTGATTTCCCAATGGGAAAAGTATGTTAGAGCTGCTACGAGTTGTATGTATTTTAATTGCTATCAAAGAAAAATGTAATTAGCTAGGACTTTTGTGGGGGTGTTACAAAGATGTATCTTCTACTTTGATACAGTGAATCAATTCATTATTCTGATTAGAATCACTCTGTAAAATTTACAGGCAGGATTCTACATAGCTTGATTCCTAATCATTTGAAACTCATCTGTGCTGCTGTTTCTTTAAAATACATAACTAAACAGTTTTCTATAGCTTGTAGTTTATGCAGAATATAGAGCTACAACTGAATTAACACAGTATTAATTTTCCAGTTTGATTATAATTGAAATGTGAAATAATTTATAAGTTTTGAGATGCTTATATATTAAATAGCTTAACTTCTTAAGTTGGTAAGTCCAATAAGGGTTTCAAGGCTAAAATCCATGGGGCTCGTATATGCCATATGATGGGCTTTGTCATCTACATATGTGTTTTTCTTTCTACTATTTCTTCAAGCAGGCATTTGAGCTCTTCAGAAATTAAAGATGAGCCTTAGCTACAAAGTGGTTTCCAAGGCAATGTCAGAAAGAGTATGTGTTGAACATGAAAACCTGAAACTCTCAAATGGAACTGTATTTCTGTGTGGAAAATACTGTTCTAAGTGAAACTTTATGCGTTCATAGAATCACAGAGGTTGGAAAAGACCCACAGGATCATCCAGTCCAACCATTCACCCATCACCAATGGTTCTCACTAAACCATGTCCCTCAGCACCTTGTTCCTTGAACACCTCCAGGATCAGTGACGCCACCAACTTTCTGAGCAGCCCATTCCAGTACCTGACCACCCTTTAATCCTTTTAACAAGTAATCTGAAATTAATATTATGAAATATATTTTAACATTAAATTGTGAGTCATTGTTAATCCACTGAAACTTTTAAAGTAGTTAAGTTTGTAAATGAAAAACAAATGAAACTTTGTATTTAGCTTCAGAATTGAACAGGACAATACGTGGCATACGAGATGTAAGTCATGATACTAATGAATTTGTTTCTTCTGTATTTTCTCTCATCACTGTTTTCCGCATTCAGTCTGGTTCCTGTCAGCTTAGCCTGTCACTGTACTTTTCTAGTCTTGTATATCATTCATGTTTTGACATGTCAGTTATTTTTTTTACTTCCCCAGTTTTTCATTCTTAAACTGTGCTGTCAGTGTTTAACTGGTGTACTGGTAGATGAGTTCTGGTTCATGAGTGATTAATGAATGATGGGAGTGCAAAGGATCTGGGTAGTCTTGGATAGCAGACTTCGTGTGTGTGGGACAGCGGTTATTGTTCAATGTTGTTCAATCTACAAAAGCTTAGATTTGATAATCAGCAAAAAATTGAAAGCCTGATTTGATGCAGCAAGTTAAATACTTGAAAGGGAAATGACAGTACAGGCCTGCAGAGCTGCACTTGATGTAGGGGTGACTTAAGTTAGAAAGGAAGTTGATTCAATTTTGTCTTTGCAAAGGAGAGGTTTGTAAATACTGGAAATTGGAAAACGTTGCTCCATGCCTTGCATTTTCCTTTCTGTGTTTGTTGGGAGAGAGAAAGAGGATGCCTAGAAAAAGTTGATATATACTGCATATACAGCTTAAGTGCTGAGATGTTTGAAATTTCATTGTTTACTTTTTTTTCTGCTAACTATCAGGGTTTTGCTCAATAGAGTATTACTTCTAGTATTCAAGTGGTAATATATTCAGTGATTTATAGTCTTGAAGCACTGTTTTTAGTCATGAAAAGACCAGTCCAGGTCTTTGGGTATTTATGATTCACTTACAAAGAACATCTGAAAGGATTAGATGTCGTTTGCTTATTGTATAATTTTTTGAAAATATTGATTTCTGAATTGCAAATACTGAATGTAAAGTGCTTTGATAAATCCTATTTTAATTGAGTTTCAATCCAAGTTTGACCTTTTGATGACAGGATTTTACTGGACATTTGATTGGAATTCACTTTTTTCCTACTAAGAATAAACTGTACTTTTTTCTTTCTCTCTCAGAATCAACGAATCCCATCTGACATGGTTTTTCTCAGAACGTCAGAAAAAACCGGTATGTTTTGATAATTCTGCTTGGTTGCATCATAACTTGGTCATTGTAGTAATATTATAGGTTGTGCATTGTGGTCAAATAGATTGACAGCAGGAAATCCACATTTGTCAGGTTACTGGGGGGTGAAGGACAGGAGTATATACATCTGAGAAACATAGTATGCTTGGACTTAAAAATGGGAAATCTTACCATTACTGTGAATGTGAGACCTGTAGAGATGCATTCTTTTAAAAAGATGATTGATACAGCAAAACTTTAGGTAATGCAAATATTAAGATTAGTTCAGTATACTTTAAAACAATATTTGTCCAATATAATAACAGTATTTTTGGATATTGTTGCACTACATTAAATGTCACTTGATTTGATTTTCAGTTATTTAATTGAATAGAACTGAAACAATATCCTACTGATGTGATTAAAATGATTTTAGAAATGTACTAAGGAGATCTAAAAAAAAATTTGGGATAACTATATTTTTTTCCTTTTGAAGTGATTTAGGCAGTCAAATAAATAAAACCTCACTCAACCCTGCAAAAACAGCAAACAAACAACGACAACAAAAAACCAGCAAACACTTTTCCTGAGTGAGGGGAAGGAAAGTACTTCTCATTAATTGTTTCTCCTTACACAGTACTCATGAACTCTGATGAATGTATATCTCTTTTACATGAGCCCTATAAATTACTTCTGCTTTGATTAAAGTTTGCAAGCGACTATGGGATAACCCCCATAACTCAAATGACTTTGCCTTCTTTATATCACTACAGATCATGAGGAGCTGTCTGATATTTGTTGGACAGCACTAACTTTCAACATAGCTGTGATATTCCTAAACTTTGTGTTAGGAGTGCTTTAATATTTTACTGTGGATTGGAATGCTATTTCACAAATCATTTGCAAGAGAAGTCAAATATTTGATTTGCGTACAGGACGCTACAGGAGCTACATATTCACTAGAAGAAGAAATTGCTGCAAGTATCACGCAGTCACTGTCTTAGTTACGATTTTGAAGTGATTGATTGTTAGGTGCACTAGATCATGTTTAACTGGTCTGGATCAGTAATATTTTCTAATAGTTTGTATATATAATCTCAACCCTGGTTAACTACCCTCTGATTCAGAATCTACAATTTGCTAAAATTTGTAATGATTTTGATAACTCAAAGATCTTGGATCCAACATGATTATAAAATGATTGATGTTTCCTTTTGGGCTGCTTGCAATATCATGTCTTAACCACTGAAGCCTAAAAGTGCTTCAGCTTGATTGATAAGAACTGTTACAGTTTAAATGACGCCTGCTAGAAAAGTAGAAATATGAGTCATGCCTCTGTAGAATTACCTTAAACTAGGCCTGTTGTATACTATGCCTTAGCAGTAAAATGTACGTTTATGAAATTTGTCTTAGTCTTTACCAGTTGCATTGTATTAGACATGTAGGTGTTTTGAAGCAGTTGTCATCTCCATTTGCAGGACTATGTATCAGTGCTAATATCTTCAAATGATGGATGCATTGCAGAAATTTGTAGAGAAATCAGTATGTAATAATGTGTAGTGTTTGCTGTTGTGAAAACATGGAAAGCTGTACCTAATTGGGATCAGCATTCTCACTACTGAAATAAAAGTGGGGTCAAGATGCTGTATAACTTGGAATGACAAAATTTCTTCAATTATATTTTGCATATCTACACTGTAGCATGTTTTCCTCAGCATAAATTCTTAAATTTGTAGATTCTTCTATGCAAATTTATAAGACATTGTGTAGTCTGCTATCCTCACAGTACTGTTAATTGAAGGAGGGGTCACAGGTATGTCAATGAACAATCCAGTCTCTGTATCTTGACAGAAATATATATAATCATAGATCTAGGACATAGAGTGAATTCTTGTGTCAAAAAATGTGGGAGGAAAGCATTATTTGAAAGTAAAATTGTTCAAGTCTATTTTGGTGTTCAGGTTTAATTCAGATAGCTTTAAAATTTTCCAGTAATCTTCTATCTGGAAAATAAAACTGCACAATTTAAAGGTTTATATTATAAGATTAGCCTGTCTCTAAATAAATAAATACGCTTGTTAACACATCCAAAGTGTACCTGCAAGGTAAATGCTCATTATAATACGAAGTGAGCACAGCAAATACAGTGAAACCTGCCCAAAGTTCATTTAAGTAATTAAGTTATACTTTTACCACACATAGAATGTGACTTTTGAGTTTTCAATACTTTTTTTGTAAACATGCAATATATTGGCTATTTATATTGAAGTTGTGCTCTCAAAAATAAAAAATGTGAAACCAAATCAAACAAGAAAAAATGCAACCAGAAAAAAAAAATTCCAACACTGAACTTGAAACATATGGCAGTAATTGTTTTTTTTTTTTGACTAAAGAATGAACACTTATATCTGTAATTGCCTTTTCTTGAATGTTGTTTTGTCTTATGTTTTAGTTTATAGTCAACAGTTTAAATACTTTGTAAAACACATTAGTGTTTTAAAGTTCCTTGATATCTTTGGCTTGCTCTACTTGGTTGAAAGTTACTCTAGGAAAGATAATGGCATAATAATATTGCCCATAGAAATTAGGCCAATTGTGTTATTTGCTAGAGACTTTGCAGTTGAAAGAGCCAGCAGATGACTACCTTCAGGTATGTGATCATAGAATCGCTAAGGTTGGAAAAGACCCACAGGATCATCCAGTCCAACCATTTGCCCTTCACCAATGGTTCTCGCTGAACCATGTCCCTCAACACAACATCTAAACACTCTTTGAACACCACCAGGCTTGGTGACTCCACCACCTCTCTGGGCAGCCCATTCCAGTGCCTGACCACCCTTTCCAAGAAGTAGTATTTCCTAATGTCCAGCCTGAATCTTCCCTGGTGCATATAGATGTGCTCTATAGACACCACGTCTAGGAAAAATTGTTTATTATGTACTACAGCTAGGTTTTTTTAGGCTGGTGATTAGTGACAGTGCCGTTATTTTATTGTGTTTTTTTGTTGTTGTTGTTATTAATAGTTTTTCAGGAAGATAAGAACTGATTAATCTTATTTTAACCCTTTTTTCCCTCCAGGGTCTTTAATTACCTTAGATGTTGCATTGTAATTGTATGAAGAGGAGAGCTGTTTTTACTCTTTAGCCTTCCTTGGTAGAAACTGATTTCCATAGGATGAAGTGGAATTTCTTTTACTAATCTATTCTAGCTTTCCTGACCATTCATTTGAACCCTGTAAATCTGTCTTTGCACAGAAATAGCATTTTTGGCAGACACTAGATTCTGTATAGAGCAATGCAAATGCTTCTGAAATAAGGTTTTCCCAAGTGTCAGAATATTGCATTGAGATATGCTTCCACCAACAAAATTGGAGTTGGAAAATCTGTAAAGACAAATCTATTACAAGATGGTTCACAGATGAATTTTAATACATAATTTTCTACAGACTTGCAGCAACTATCAGATTGGCAAAAGTGGCTTTTGGTTGTGGGATTTTGTTCTTGTCAGAGAAAATACTCTCAATAGAAACTGCTACTGGCTGCTCAGTTCCACTCATCACAGCTAGTGCTACAGGTGGTTGGGGTCTACTTCAGGCCACCTGATCAAGGAGAGCCTGTTGAGGAGGCCTTCTTGCTTCAGCTGCAAGGAGTGTCACGTTTACAGTCTCTTATCCTGATGGGGAGTTTCAATCATCCAGATATCTACTCAGAAAGCAACATGGTGAGCTTCAGGCAATCCAGGAGACTCCTGTAGTCCATCGATGATAACTTTTTGGTTCAGGTATTTGGCAGATCAACCAGAGGTGAAATGTTACTGGACCTGATGTTCACCAATGCAGAGGATATCATTAAAGACATTAAGATTGGAGTCAGCCTGGGCTGCAGCAACCGTGCCCTGAGTGAGTTTGTGATCTTGAGGAATGTGAGCCTGGCAAAGAGTTGAGTCAGGACAGTGAACTTCAGGCTGTTTAAGGAATTGCTGGAAGAGATCTCCTGGGAAGCTGTTCTTAGAGACAAAGGAGTGGAGCAAAGCTGGCTACTCTTCGAGGATGCCTTTCTGAGAGCACAAGTGATCTCCATCCCCCAGACTAAGAAAACAGGCAGAGAAGGTGGGAAACCATCGTGGCTTGGCAAGGACCAGCTAGTCAAACGGAGCAAAAAGAAGGGCATGTCCTTGGAAACAAGGATGTGTCATCTGGGAAGAATACATGGATGGTATCTGGACATGCGGAGATGGGAAAGCCAAGACAGATGGAACTGAACTTGAGGGATGATAAAATCAAGAAGGGATTCTATAGGTGCATTGTTCAGAAGAGATAGGCCAAAGAGTGTATCCCCTCTGATAAACAAGAAAGGAGAACTGGCTACAACAGATATAGAGAAGGCGGAGATACTCAGTGAGTTCTTTGCCTTAGTCTTCACTGACAACCAGGATTCTCGTATTCATCACATCTCTTAAATCTCCCTAGGTGGGAACTGGGGAAGCAAACTCCACCCCACTGTAAGACTTGGACAGAGGAAGTCCAAGTCCGCCTCATAAGACTGAATGTGTATAAGTCTGTGGGACCCAATGACGTGCATGCCTGGGTGGTAAGGAAGATGGTTGATGTGGTTGCTGAGCTGCACTCCATCATATTTGAGAAGTCATGACTGTCAGACGAAGTCCCCAGTGACTGGAAAAAGGGAAACATCACTCCCATTTATAAGAAAGGGAGGAAGGAGGAACTGGAGGACTACATGCCAGTGAGCCTCACCTCTGTGCCTGGGAAGCTGATGCAACAGATCCTCCTGGAAGACATGTTAACGCACATGAGGGAAGAGTAGATGATCTGAGACAGCCAGTATAGCTTCACCAAGGTAGGTCATGCCTGACCTATCTGGTGGCCTTCTATGATAGAGTGAAAGTATTGGTGGACAAAAGGAAGGCAACTGATGTCATCTACGTGGACTTCTGCAAGGCCTTTGACATAATGTGGTGGGGAATCCTTATCTCTAAATTGGAGAGAGGTGGATTTGAAGGGTGTGCTGTTTCTTGGATAAGGAATTGCTTAGAAAGTTGAAGCCATAGTGTTGTGGTCCAGGTGGAGACTGGTGATGAGTGGTGTCCCACGAGGGGGTCAGTCATGCAACTGGGCTGGATGTGGCTCTGGGCAGCCTGGTCTAGTGGTTGGTGACCGTGCACATAGCAGGGGGGTTGAGTCTAGGTGATCACTGTGGTCCTTTTCAACCCAGGCCATTCTATGATTCTGTAATCTTTATAAATGGCATAGGTGTTGGGATCAAGTGCACCCTCATCAAGTTTGCTGATGACACAAAGCTGAGCATTGCAGGTGATATGGCAGAAAGAAGGGATGCCATACAAAGGGACCTTGATGACCTTGAAAGGTGGGCCCTTGCAAATTTCTTGAGGTTGACCCCATCTCTACACAGCCGACCAGAATCCCTATACTCCTCCCAGGATACCTGTCCCGACTTCCTAAGCATTTTGATCATGCTCTCTAGTTTGGCCAGCTGGCCCCCATTTAGCCTTGCTGATCTCTTTCCTTTTTTTCCTGTTTTCCTACACCTGGGGTTAGAGAAGGGATTTCTGCATAAGCATTGCTAATCAGGTCTAATGAGGTATGACCTTGCAGTGGTTTTAAAGTTCTTTTTTAATTTTAGAGATGATCTTCAAATCTATCTTAACGTATTCATAATAAAAACATAGCTTGGGTTTGTGATCTCATTCTGACTTCTGCTTGTGGCTTGAGGTAGGGTACCTGTACCTGAAATAGAAGCATGTGTAGACTTGAACTAATTTGTTTTGCATCTCTCTTCAGTAGTAGAGACACTGATGTGGGTCAGTCTGCCTTGTATGGAGTATGCAGTTGAGAAAATGCTGGCTTCTCCATACAAATGCTAAGGCCTGTGTTTCCACAGTCCTTGCTTTTGGTATGAATGGAGAGTAAATGAAATTTAATTTGTATTTAACTGCTTCAGTTACAGTTCTGATTGCAGGTGGTCTTCTAGCTTTACTAACTTTCCTCTATCTGTCAACAAAAGGGAATGGGGAGAAATAAAATAAGATCAATTCCTCTGCTTTTTCCTGTAGTGAAGTCCAGTCTTTGTGGGTGGTCTTTTGCTTCTCTTTAGGCTCCTGTTTGGTAAAGGATAATGTACTTTTCTCTGCTGAATTTTTAATACCTGTTGTAATTTGAATTTATTAACTTCTTTGACTTCTTTTCTGTGTTTGAATGTTGTGAGATATCAAGGCTTTATTTAGTTACTGGTGTGTGTTTCGAGTCAATTACTTTTTCTGCTTCTAAAATCTGGGAGACTAAGTGCACTTTCAGTGGTTTCTGATATATTTGGCTATGGACTTTTCTTCATATTGGTTTGCTTATGAGCTCTGCTTTTATCTAGAGGAAAAATGTCCCTTATGTAATCTACAAGCACTGTGCTTTTAAGGTGTGTAAATGTTTAATTTTGCAGTGTCTGTCTTAGAAGATATTTAAGTGCATTATTTTAGTGTATACTATAGAGTATTACTGTCCAATCAGAGCTCTCAAAATAGGGAGCCTGTTTATTCAATGTTCTTGAAATATGTTTTTAACATTTACTTATGATATCAGTGTTAATGTGTGCTTTGCACTAGGATTAGAAAATTACTTAATTAGCTTAAATATTAGTAGACAATTCAATTCAATTAAAACAACTACTTAAAATATCCTAATCTCACTTTTGTTACAACAGGCAGCAATTTGAGAATTGTTCTATATAAAATACCTAGTGCAAATCTGACTACAGATTTGAAGAAGGATCGTGTTGAATTCTGAAGCAAACTTGCACTTAGAATAATTTTCAGAATACATTTTTAAATGAGAACCAGTTTCCCAGGAGTAAACTAGAATGTTTTCCTGTGGGCGCCCAATGAGCATTGTGTGCTAAGAAAAATGAAAAAAAGCCAGCTGAACCCAGTTCGTCGACTGTAGTAATGATTCAAGGAAAACAATCTAACATGGATTATGTTTATGGAATTGCACCTGTGGAGTAGTATCCACACTGTGCGTTTTTCCTGTTGTAGTGGTGCCTTAAAATCGTTCACAGTGTAGACACTGTTTTTCAAAACAGCCGTAACCTCTTTGATTGCAAACAGTTCGGTTTCATCCTTTGATTTATCCAAATGCATAATATACGTTGTATTAAAGTACTCTGTTATTTTGGTGAAATTGGCTTGCTTTGCTAAAGCAGGATACCACCTGACAGTTTTTTTTTTTTCCTACTATGTTAAAATTACTCAGTTTGGAAAATATTTTTATCTTTAATTTTTCTGGAGAAAGATGTGACAGCTATTGTTTGTTGAGGAGCAGTTCTAATGCTAACGTGTGTTTACATCTGACTAGTTCTAATATATTGTTGGTACTAACAAAATTGTTTAAAAAAGGATGAGCAAAGATGAAAATATTTACAGTTCCTGTATTTTAATCAGTTTATGTACTTGGATCATTCGTGAGATAAATCCCCGTAAGTTATTTCAGTTCTAAATGTCTCAAATAGCCACAATAGCAAACAAAGCAGGTGTAGAAACAGTGATATCAGTGATAAATATTAGTGTTATTTTTATTAATCTGTCAGTAGAGCTGACATCTGCCAAGTATGGTACTGATTTCCATACTGTTATAAAGTGTCATGCAGACCTCCTTTGTTTTTCTTTCATCCGGAAAGTGAAGCGAGATTTTGGTTAGAGTTCTAAGGTAACCGAAGTATTAAGTTTAGCAGAGTTCTAGACTTACCATTACTGTGTGTGTGTGTGTATATATATATATATATATTTTTCTTACAAGATAGAAAGTTGTAAATTTCAGGAGAATATTTAAATAGTTTAGATTATCTTTCTTCATCAGTGAGATTCTATAGAAAAAAAATTCTTAGTCTATATCAGAAAAATAATGGAGCAGAGTGATGCTTCGAAACCTATTGAATACAAAGGGTGAAATAGTGCTTTTGAATATCTACTTGTAAATCTCCTTTAGGTAAATCATTATGCTAAAATTTGAGAATGTGAACATAAGTGTGGATGTTTTCTTCTTTTCTGCCTTAGAATACTGTTTGCTATAAGTAAGATAATTCTGTAATGTTTTTAATAAAAGTAAAAATTCCTAAATCACACTAAATCAATACAGCAATCAAAAAAAAAAATCAGTGGATAAAGCTTGGATTAAAAGCATTTGTGTGCTTGTCAGTAAGGAACTCTGAGTTTGATGGTATCATATTGACTGCATATTAATACATGGCATCCTATAAGACCATCAGCTGATTGTTTAGAATGTAAATGAATCTGTTGATGGATCCAGTGACTGATGGCTTGAATTCCAATTAATCAATTGCTTCATCAGTTTCTTAATTCAGATCAAATAACTCAAGTACACACAGTTGTTTTAATGGTATTAAGAGAAATTAATGCTTTTAAACTAATTTCATCACTCTTCTTTAAATACAACTACAAGTTATTATTTACATCCTAACTGATGGTGTTATAACTGAAATGATTAAGATGGTTCAGCTATTCTGGTTTGTTGATTTTTTTATTATTATTTTATTTTATTTTATTTTTTTTAGAATTCCTTAGGAGGTAACATAACTGAAACCTTTCCATGATAGTGGTAAAAGAAACTCTGTCATCTAACATCTTGTCATCACTTTAAAATTTTCATGCACACAGTCACTTAAGTAATATAAATTACTTAAAAATTAAGTTCTTCCTAAGTGATCTTGTGTTAGGTATGCAAAGTCAATTTTTTCTTGATTGCTTTCTAATAACCTATTGCTTTCACTCATTTGTCTTCAAGCTGGAAAGGGTGTATTATTACTAGACTATATATAATGGTTTATGACACCACAGTTCTACATGCCCTATTTCACAGTGACCCATCAATTAATTTATTCAGTACTTCATGCACACTCTTCACTGTGACACTTAGACGAGTTGATCTTAATTTGATTGCCATTAAAGCCTTCCTTTCCTGACAACTGTTGTCAATTATACAAAATAAAATCAAGTATTCATAAGTAGGCTGTAATAGGATATAGGCAGACAGATTTAATAATTCAGTTTTGCTGAGGCTTGAAAGGCAGTAGTAGTAGCTGTTGTTCTCATTTGTAAAAAATTAATTGGATACAGATCTTCAGAGAGAAGACAGACGTAATTTCATTTATTTAGATTTGATTGTTGAAAAGAGCCCAGACCTATAGCGGTGGTTTAACATTGTCTTTGTGGATAACTGACATGAATTTCTATTAGTTATGCATTAGAGAAAGTAAATGTAATTCAATACAGTTGGAGACTAATTTAAGTGAACATATTCTACACATGCTTTCGGTGATAAATCTGTAGTGGAATGCAGAATAATAAAATAATACACCTGCGTATCTACTGTGTACAAGTAAAATATAGTTGTTTCCCTCTGAAGCATCTTAAGCACAGTAAAACAATTAAATGTCTCATACTGTATTTTAATTGTACCCATAGCCTCCCTTCAGTCCTTAATGGCAAATCTTAATTTAAGCCTGATAATATTTGGCAAAAATGTAGCAAGTGGGAATCTATTAACTTCAGTGTTCTCCAAGAGAAATTTAAATAAAGTTTTCAAAACTTCTGTGGTGTTATTCTCTTCCTATACACTGTCCTTTACTATGTATATTGACATTGGTAACAAATAGTGTGTGAGGGTCCACTGCTAAGGCTATCTGGAAACAATTTGGGGACTGGAGAGTCCAAGTACAGAGCAGAAAGAAAATGCACAGGCGGTGGAAGCAGGGACAGGCATCCTGGGTAAAGTATAAGGATTCTGGTAGGCTGTGTAGAGATGAGGTCAGGAAAGCCAAGGCCCAACTGGAACCATACTTGGCAAGTGGTGGAAAGAGAAAAAGAGATGATTCTACAAGTCCATCAACCAGAAAAAGAAAGTCGAAGAAGGCACACCCCTCAGGCCCAGTGAACACTACAGGCAAGCTGGTAACAAAGGACAAGCAGGAGGCTGAGGTACTCAACTTTTTGCCTCAATCTTTGCTGGCAACTGCTCTTCACACATCCCTTAGGTGGAGGGGTCAGAAGGTGGGGGCTGGGGGGCAGTGATCCTCCCACTGTAAGCAAAGATGAGGTTTGTGACCACCTGAGGATCCTGAACACCCATAAGTCTATGGGACCTAATGAGATGCATCCCAGAGTCCTAAGGGAAGGGGCTGGTGTAGTTGCTAAGGCACTCACGGTGACATGTGAAAAGTTGTGGCAGTCACACGAAGTCTCCTGTGTCTGGAAAAAAGGCAGTGTTGCACCTATTTTTAACAAGGGTAGGAAGGATGACTTAGGGAACTACCGACCTCTCAGCCTCGCTTCTGCGCTGGGTAATGTCATGGAAGAGATCCTCCTGGAACCTGCGCTAAGGCGCATGGAAGAGAGGGAGGAGATGCAGGAAAACCAAGCACGGCTTCACCAAGAGCAAGTCCTACCTGACCAATGTTGTGGCCTTCTACAATGGTGTTACTGTGTCATTGGGGAAGAGCCACTGATGTCATCTACTTGGGCTTCAGGAAGGCCTTTGACATGGTCCCCCACAACATCCTTCTCTCCATATTGGAAAGATCAGTGATTGTTTGATGGCTGAACTATTAATTTGACAAGAAACTGGTTGCACGTTCTTACTCAGGCAGAATAGTTAATGGCTCAGTGTCTGGATGGACATGTGTGGTGTCCCTCAGGGGAGCTGTTGCTCTTCAATATTTTCGTCAGTGACGTCACTGTTGGGGTCAAGTGCATTCTCAGCAAGTTAGTGGATGATACCAAGTATCCAGAGAGACCTAGGCAGGTTTGAGCAGAGGGCCCCGGAGGTTCATGAAATCCTAGTGCAAGTTCATGCACCTTGGTTGCAGCAACCTCCACTATCCTATCAGTACAAGCTGGGAAATAAAAGGATTGAACATAGTCCTGCTGACAAGGACATTCAAGGTCGTGCTCTCAGCAACCTTATCTAGCTGCAGATTTTCCAGCTGCAGTGGAGTTGGACTGGATGTGACTTTGAAAGGTTCCTTCTAACTTCAACCATTCTGTGATAGTTCTATGATTTGAATTTACTTATTCTGTCGGAGAATGTACATCTGTTTTTAAATATGTATTCTTATGAATATAAATATGTATTCTCCTTTATGCTGATAAATACATGTAGTTGAAAATTAGATGTGCTGTAAGTGGTTACTTGAGGCAAGAGTAGAAAAAGTGAAGCACGGAAGTGTTATAGTTTTTATAATTTGTTGTTCATCTTGTCTTTTTTTAAGTTTTAAGTAAGTTATTCTGCCCTCTCCATCTGTCCCGGAACTCATTTTCCTTTCTGTATTTCATCTCATGACTTAAAGGTCGTCTCAGGTGCTTTTTCCAGGTTTGGAACACAGACTGGGAAAATGAGAATTAATTTATGAATACAGGACAAATATGTTATTAAACGTTTATTTAATTTTTACAGCAAGAACATTATCTTAATTTTCTCTATTAGTCAAGAAATGTTTCCAGCCCTGGAAGTCAAGTAGTTAAGTATTAGCATACTTTTCTGTCTTTGCTTTGTAAAAACACTAATGATAGACTTAGAAAGCAGAGGGAAGCTGTTTTTTCATCTTGCCAACCTATCTGAATTTTTTGGTGATATTTTTCAAATATGATATGCAGGGACTTCCCCTGTGTTGAAGCATGTGTTTTAAAGTATTTCAGTTCAGTTGTCCAGTCTTGCATTTCACAGCAGTGTTATTCCCTAACAAAAAAAAACATGCATATGTTTGATATTCTGCTTTTATTTGATTATTTTAGGGCATCATAAGTTACTGTGGGAAGGTCTGTTGCACTCTCATTCTGAAAAACCTTTGCCTGAAATTTCTTTGAACAGTATAACACACAAAAGATGTTACAGATCCTGCAGTTATCTTTCTGTTGCAAACTAAACTAACTTAACTAGTGTGATTATAATTTTCTTTCCACAGTCATAGCAAATATTAATTATTGATATAATTCCTATCATTTGATGGTTTTTGTTTCTTTGTATAGCCTTCAATGAAAATCAGAAGATGCCATTTTGTTTTAAAAATGAATTATTTTCTTTTTGCAAAGTGGATTGCTCTTAGTCTATCAATATTCTTACTTGGGTTTTTATTTTTAACAACACTTCTTTACAAATTACATGGTAAACAGACTGATTAGGGAGCTAATTGTTTTAAGGAAAACAAGTCCATCTTTCTGCTTTTCAAAAACGACGTTTCCAAATGAAATAGGAATGAAGAGTGTAATACGTAATAATTTTTCTCTTCTAAATGACATAATTTAAAAACCCCGTAAGCTATAATACATAACAAAAATTTGTAATGTCCCAAGTATTAACTTGTTTTCAGAAGACTGTATTAAAAATTGTAATTAATTCTCTGAAGGGCTTTTGTAAAAATATAATTAAAGTGCTTAGTGGTAACACGTAAATATATTATGATAATTTCAGGAAATTAAAGATAACAGCAAGTAAAAAAATTAATGTATTGGGCATAACATTAAGTAAGAGGAAGCTTATTTTATATACATGTATAGATACATATATTTTGGTTTTATGTCATTAAGAAGCTTTCCTTCCTGTTCTTCCTTTCTCATCTGTAGGCTTCTCTTTTACTTAAGGCTAAATATTTTCAAGCACTCTCCAGAGTCAACCTGTCTCTATTTTGAGAGCTTTTCTTCACACTTTCTAGAAGCAGGCAAGTGCACAAATGAATAACCATGTTATTGATGCACGTTTAAGTATAAGACATTCACAGAAATATTTGTTCTATATGTGTCCCACACTTATATGCTGAGTAAGACCTTAAGTTCAGCAGAGACTAAGATTCTCCCTGCTTACTGTACATTTAGCACAGGCCCTTTTTTTTGGCAAATGTTAGCCAGATGTATCTAAGCCTGAAGTTACCGTGTTCATGGATGACTGTCACTGGTTGAGCGTCTTTTGTCCCATGACAGGGGGGTCTTTGCTGGGAAGCCAGCAAAGAAGTGAAAAGGAAGGATTACGACTCAATTGAGATAAAGAGAAACTAATTTACTAGAAATTGTAAAGAAAGGAGAGAGAATACGTTGTAAAAGAATCGGGTAATGAATCAAACAAATGAGAGAGAGATGGCTTTAAACTATGCTGCTTATGGTGTTGAACAGAAGTAAAGCTATGGTTATGTCACCTACTTCCCTCCTAGAAATCATGTGGGCTTAACAAAAGCTGCTGGAAACCGCAACTCCTCAGCAGCCGTCCCAGTTCTGTCAGTTCACTGCATGATGCTTGATACGGAATACCTGCAGAAAACTATGATAGTGTGCTTTATCTTTGCTCCAAAATAAAAAGGCTGTTCTGAAAGTAATGCCTCCTATTTTATAATGTTTGTCCAGAACATCAGAGGTGGATGTTGGTGGTATGACAGTAGGAAAAAAATTGCATCATGTCCAGTTTAATATTTCGTGTACCTTGAGTACTGTGTTCGCTTGTGGACCCATCACTACAAGAAAGGCGTTGAGGCCCTGGGGCATGTTCATTGAAGGGCAGCAAAGCTGGTGAGGAGTCTGGACCACAAATCCTATAAGGAGCAGCTGAGGAAACTGGGATTGTTTAGTCTGGAGAAGAGGAGGCTCATAGCAGATATTACGGCGCTCTACAACAACTTGAAAGGAAGTTGTAGCAAGGTGGGTATCAGCCTCTTCTCCAATGTAATTAGCAATAGGACTAGAGGGAATGACTTCAGGTTGAACCAGGGGAGGTTCAAGTTGAATATTACAAACAATTTTTTCTCAGAATGAGTAGTCACTTGCTGGAATGGGCTGCCCAAGGAGGTGGTTGAGTCGCCGTCCCTGGAGGTGTTCAAGAAATGTTCAGATGTTGTACGAAGGGACATAGTTTATTGTGGAAATACTGTTGGTAGGTGGATGGTTGGACTAGGTGATCTTTGAGGTCTTTTCCAGCCTTGATGATTCTACAGTATGAGGAACTATGGGCTTGTCAAACTTACCTAGGAGATTGAATTATACCTTCATTGAGGTTGCAGATGACACCAAGTTTGGAGGTGGTGTTGATCTGCCTGAGTATAGGAAGGCCCTGCAGAGGGACTTGGACAGGCTGGTTCGCTGGGCTAAGGCCAATGGGAAAAAGTTCAGCGAGACCAAGTGTTTGGTCCTGCAGTTTGATCACAATGATCCCATGCAGTGTTACAGGCTTGGGGCAGAGTGGCTGGAAAACTGCATGGAGGAAAAGGATGCAGGGGTGTTATTTGATGCTTGGCTGAGCATGAGCCAGCAGTGAGTCCAGGTGACCAAAAAGGTCTGTAGCATCCTAGCTTGAATCAGAAATAGTGTAGCCAGCAGGAGCAGGGAAGTAACCATCTCTCTGGTCCCAGCACTGGTGTGGCCACATCTTAAGTACTGTGTTCAGTTTTAGGCTCCTCACTACAAGAAAGACATTGAGGCGCTGGAGCGTGTCCAGAGAAAGGCAACAAAGCTGATGAAGGATCTGGAACACGAGTCTTATGAGAAGCGGAGGAGGGAACTGACATTGTTTAATCTAGAGAAGAGGAGGCTCATGGGAGACTCTCTACAGCTATCTAAAAGGAGGTTGTGGTGAGGTGAGGGTCATCCTCTTTTCCCAGGTAACTACTGTGTTAGGACTAGAGATAGGACTAAGTTGCGCTAGGGAAGGTTCAGATTCAAGATTTAGAAGAACTTCTCAGAAGGAGTGATTACGCATTTGGAACAGGTTGTCCAGGGAGATGGTGGAGTCACCATCCCTGGATGTGTGTAAGGAAAGGGTAGATGTGTTACCTAAGGACATGGTTTAGTGGGCAATATTGGTGGTAGGTGGATGGTTGGAATAGATGAGCTTAGAGGTTTCTTTTTTTTACAACCTTAATGATTCTCTATTCTAAACGTGCCCAGTTCCCTCAGCCTGTCTTCAAAGGAGAAGTGCTCCAACCCCCTCTCATCATCTTTGTGGCTCTCCTCTGGACCTACTCCAGCAGCTTTTGCAACTTTCTTATTCTGGGGCCGTGTGCCTGGCTGCAGTTCTCCAGGTGGGGGCCTTGTGAAGGCAAGGTAGAGGGGGACAACAACTTCCCTTGCCCTATTGGCCACCCTTCTTGATTCAGCACTGGCCTTCAGGGCTGCAAGTGCACACTGCTGGCTCATGTCCAGCTTTTTGTCTACTAAGATTCCCAAGTACTTACATGTCCATTTACTGTGATCACAAGTTATGTCATTATTTTAAGGGAAAAGTTTAAGTTGTTGGCTTCTTATTGTAGATTGTGACGATATTCTTAGAATCTTAAGGAAAAGGTCTTGTACAAGTTTCACCAATTTCAACTGAAGTAGTCTTAAAAATCAGTTTAATTCTACTTGGGCAGCACCTTGCATGGACATGCTATTAATTGTTTTATGCCTGTCTTTGACTGATTATGCTAAATGAATGCTAGGTAGTTGTAAAATAATTTAAGTGTTCTCTCATGGCATTTGCTCTTCAGATAAATGATTAAACTGTTCAAACCTAGTGTAATTCCTTTAGATTTAACCTTAAATTCTAGTTCATATAGCTCCAAATTTTTCACTGAAGGACAAAAATAAATTAGACATATGAACTATGTTCAAATTTGTCTGCTAATATTTGGTGATTATTGTTCTTGGGAAATGGGCGTCTGAACACTCCCACTCCCTAAAGAAAATACTTTAAATTCTCAATTTTCCTTTATACACAGCCTTTGTTGTCCTCTTAGAGATATCCTTTGTTAAAGATGCCCTATGTTCAGTGTGGAATTTCATTTTTCTATAGTCAGCTATGCTTTGATTGGTAAACATTTAAATTCATGACTACTCCTTTAAGCAACAAATAACTTAAAAATTTGTATGAATATGATAAACTTTTGTATATACTGGAAAATAATTTCCTGGTTCAATAATTAACATTGAATACAATGGGATTCACAGTTTGTAATGTATGTATAGATGTTCTTTCCTTGCAAGTCATATTCACATTAGAAATGCAATAGATTAACACTGATGCAAAACATTCTGTCAGAGTATACATGAAACAGAGTTTAAGAGCATATATGTATGTTGTGATTGGGCGTACAAATTGTACATGGATGTCCAACATTTTGGCTTGCCTGGGCCACACTGAGTGAAGAGGAATTGTCTTGGGCTGCATAATAGATATATAGTTAACTATATATACGTAACAAAGCATAGGTTTTTTTAATAAAAGAATGAAAAATAGTAACAAAAACATAAAACTAGCGAGTTGGACATAGATGCAAGCATTTTGGAATGGTTTAGTTGGAATAGTTGTTTTTTTCCAGAAGTCATTGATATTGATTTTAGAAGTCCTAGGCACTGCTGACTAAAAAATATGAAGTACACAACTTCCATGAAGTGGGAAATATTTGGGTTGTTACAGGTTTGTGGGCTTTGTGGGAGTTGGAGTATTTATGCATTGTTTTTAATTGTAAGTTTAGTCTCTCGTGTTTATAACTTAGTGAGGTTAAGAATCTCATGATTCAAATTACATAAATCTGATGAGTTATTAGAAGTGGAAGAGAAGATTGTATTGTTTCAATTTTGCTGTTTTGATCAGTATTGAAAGCTGACTTAGCAGAAAGCAATCCCTTTTTCTGGATAAAACGGAAACAGCCTACAAGATAAGTTATTGATGAAATTAACTGCTGAAGTGGAGAGGAAATGTGACTGGCCAATACATGTCATAGTGTGAGCTCTATTAAATGAATATATGTGCAGTCAACCATTCACAGGAGCCGCTCTGGTCTTGAACTGCATTGATCTGTAGTATTAATTCTAAATGGAATTGATGGAAGAGAACGACCATTGACAGGAGGGGTAAGGAGAACTATGAAATGTCTTGTACAGGAGAAGTATGATGGAAAGTAGACTGATCAGTGCCACGGATAGAATATGCACTGAAACTGTGGAATATCTAGGTGCTGCTAGATATCTCACCCTTAGTTATGATGCAGTATATGCCACTGAACTCTTCAAAGTATTTTGAAGAGTATAAATATAATAAAGTATTTTACTTTTGAACAAAATCCCTAAAGAATACTGTTGAATTTTAAATCCTGTTTTGTCTTATGTTAAGCCTTAAATCAGTAACCTATGCAATACTCCATATTTGGTGATAGCGTCAGACTAGTTATATGGAGTATATAGTGGTGGGGGAAAACATGTTACTATTCTTCATTTTCAGTTTCTTGAATACTAGTCTTCTGTCTGTAGAGCATACTGATTCTCTAAAGTATGTATTAGTTTGTACATTGAGCTTCCATCATGTTTTAACTACTGTACACATATTGACTGGTTTCTTTAATTTTGAGTCTTTGACAGGTAGAAGTAACTAAACTAATTTTTTAAGTAGAATATGTAGGAGCCTGGATTGTTCTTTGAATGTTATCCGTATTAAGGGGTTTATTTGATGGGAAAAGTTTCAGTGAATCTAGGAGAACATAAGTAATGGAAGCTTGTTAAGTGTCAAAACAGCAATGAAACAAAAACTGCAAATGTTGTTCTGTTATTCTCTTGTTTTGGAATTGCACAAGTGAGAAAAATCCAAAGGGAAAAGATTAAACCTTTTTCAACTTTATCCAGTGAAGTGTTATCTCTTTCTGGTAATATTTGAAAATTTGTTGAGAAACTATTAAGAAATCTCTGGAAAAAAAAGATTTTTTTTCCCATGTTCACAAACAAGCAATTGTTAATTCTATCAGGAAAAAATGTTCTGTTTTCATGGCAGAAAGCATTTAATCAGCAGTCAGACATTCCAAAGTGTGAGTTATTTTATGTGTGCATTTATTTAAAGTGTTTGTAAATTTGCTTTACGTTCACTCTTCTAATTCTTTTTATCTCAAACTGAATTTTTGAGGTCTAAAAACTAGTTGCATCTTTCTAATTTCAAGGTTCATGTTTCATTCGAACTGACCAACTTGATGGAGAAACAGACTGGAAACTGAAGGTTGCTGTCAGTTGCACACAAAGATTGCCAGCTTTGGGGGTAAGCATTTCATTTATTTACTTCTAAAATATTTTGGACATGTACGTATTTCCCTTTTAGATATGACAGTTAAAATTATTGCAGGTATATGTGCAATAAGAAAATCTGTTACCACAGATATATATATTTTTTGCAATAATTTAGGGATATGTATTCCACTGAATGGTGAATGAGAAGTTGTTTATGCAGATGTTCTCACTGAAAGGAAACAAAGACAGAATTGAATTTTTGTCATTCAACTTAGTGATTCACACTGTGTTCCACGCTTGGAGCTCCATACTCAACTGAAAATACTGCTATTGTGCTATACTCTGCATAGTCTTACCTGTAAGTGCAGTCCATTCTTGCCAGAAAAATCATTGCTTTTATCACTAATTTGAAAGCTTGGGAAACAGTGGCCTGCTTTTGGATGGTAAAATCGGTAAACCTTCTGATTGGAGTAGATGAAGTGTGGAAGTTCATGCAAGGAGAGTTTCCTAGCACTTGCCTGAATGTTAGTTTACAAGTGTGGGTTTTTTGAATATATATACAAGTCTGAAGTGTAGGTAAATATATAAAGCTATTAAAATTGTGAAAAAGGACACTAAATATATAAATACATCTACATTCAAAGTATGACACATCTCTGCTAAAAATAGGTTTTTATAGATGTGTTTCTTAATAAGATGCTAAATTGTGTCATATTTTGGAGAATCTTTTCTATAGGAAAGTTCTCTTGATATTAAGAGAACTAATTAATCTCTTCCTCTAAGAATATACTCAAGATACAAGGTTGTGGAAACTTATTTGTACAGAATTTTGGGTATTTGGACACTAAATCCTTTGGGTGTAAAGAAAAGTGTATCATTAATTGCATCTGCCATCTCAGTAATACAAATACGAGACTTCAACTGTTCTTAGTAAACGATAGAGTTCCTGCTGCACTAAAGATAGCAAAAGGTAGAGAAATTTCCTGTGTTCATAGTGGTTTAGCTACTGGCTTCATAAGGAGAAAACCCCCATAGGTTTGAATTTAGAGAACTGGGAACGAGGAATGGAACTGAAGGTTGATCATGCCACACAGGGATGCTAGATTAGGCATTAGGCAGCAGTTCTAGTGCATAAAGTGACTTTAATTGGTATTGAGTAATTTGCAGTTGAATTTAGTATTAGTACTAATGTGTCTTCTGTCAGTTTTTACCATGTGATCATTGCCCCATCTTGTTTTCTCATAAAAATGTTATTTTTCCAGAACATCTATTGAGCATGCATTTGCCTAAAATCCAGTCAATTTTCTATCTTTTTTTCTTTAATTAGTACTTTGCATATGGCTTGCAACTGTGTGCAACTTAACTGAGTTTTTTGTTTGTTTGTTTGTTTTTTTAAATTCCCTTTGGAAGGATCACTTAACTGTATTTGTTGACTGCAATTCTTCCTGTGCAGCAATGCAGAAAGAGACCTAGTACAACAGAGAATTGTTGTAATAAAACTTTTACGTTATGTTCTTTGTTTAGGGGAAAAAGTTTATGAATAGATTTGACTGGAGTATATTGTTGATCATCTACAGCAATGGTATAAAATAATGTTTAAACCTGTGCCTTTGATTTAAAGGAAGTAAATATTTGTATTGCACTTGTTTTTACTTATGGAGAATAAATTGGAATCTATTGGAGACTTTTCATTTGAGTGGCAGGACATGCAGCCTCAAGTTTTTGCAGAAATGAAGGCTGGTTCAAATCCTGATTGTTTGAGGCATGTAGGGGATGGAAGAGCAATATATCACAGAGAAACTATTCAAACTGGAAACAGCATGAATTAACTGTCTAATATAGTAACCATGCCTTCCTTAGTTGTTTATAGTTTTTAAATTCTCCATTTTCACGAGCTGTAACTGACAATCTGAATTCACATAATCAGGTAGTTTATCATTTAACAAGTCTTACCTAGTTACCAGCAGGAAATGGAAGCAACCAAGCAGCTAATGTGCCCTTACCCTTTCCTACATTCACATAGTTATGATGTAATAATTCTTTACCTCACAGTAGGCAAGACTTGGTCTTCACGACACTTCATATGATATTATTCTGCCAAGTAAACTAAACTATCTTTTAAGTTACCTATTGCATGGTTTGGTCAAACCATTGACACTTGGTAGCTCCCTCACTCTCATCACTATAGCATTTTTTCCCAAACCACTGTCTTCAGAGAATACTGATTTTTAGATTAGCCTTATACTTCTGAAATGTAAGGGGTTTTATCTCAAATTATTTTAAGTGGCTAATTCTTAACTGGTCTTGAACTGCTTGCAGTGCTTCACTCCCAGGTCCTGTCTCTCTTCAAATTGTTTGGGGAAATATGTTTCAAATTGTTTGGGGAAAATGGTAGCCAAATGTTTTTTAGGGGATCCCATAAATTTCACAAAAGGTAAATTGCACAGAATTGCAGAGGTTGGAAGGGACCTCAAGAGATGGAGTCCAACATGCATTCCAGACAGCTGTCTCTATTCCTGCTGGGGGCAAGTTAGTATTTATTTATCTCTTGCTGATACTTCTGCCTTTACTGGGTTGTTAATAACACGTGCTATCTGTCATCTGAAGAAACTGTGTGGGCAACTTCATAAGGTTCATGTGAAGCTCTAAGAAAGCCGTGAAATTCCAACTTGGATAAAAAATACCATTAATTTTCGTAGTTCCTAATAGAATTAGAACTAAATAGAACTAAAGAAAAACAAAAAATCAGGAATGTTGCTTTCCTGATATTAACCTGAAAATATATTTTGTTTTATAAAATGTTTACGTTGCATCTCTTTCTGTCTTGAAAACACACTGTTTTGCAGCAGTGATCTTGCTAATATGTTCACTATGTAACAAGGATGTGTTTTCTTTGATAACCTTAATAGTATTTTTGGAGAAAATTCTTGGGTTTTGGAGCTGTCTAGCAAAGAACTGGGCTTTGTGTTCTAGTCTTGGGTCAACTTTGATTTTGTTTTCTCTCTACAAAATGTTGAGAGAATCAGGCTATGATCCTTCCTCTGTTATAAGAAACTGCTATGGAAGTGGTCCTCTATGCATTCCATTTATGTTGTGTTGTACAAAGTAGACAGCATGTCCTAATTGCCCAAACACTAATTGGCATGGTGAAAATACAGCATTTCTGTGAAAATGTTTTGATACTGCTCTTTTTTTTTAAGCAAACCTACTTTGCTTTAAGGAATTTTGAGAGATAGGCCTGCTCAAATACCAACTCATTTACAATGAATATGCTTCTAACACTTCCTTATAATTCTATCAATGTTGCCACTTCCACTGTTAGTATGCTACTAAAAGTCTTCTGTCTTACTGTACATATAATTTACATGTTACAATTTTTTTTTAAGATTGTGTGAAAAATAAAACAAAACAAACAAACAAACAAAACAAAACAAAAAAACAAGGCTGGAATGGGGCTCTTGTGCCATAATTCTTGATTGCCACCTGCTGGGCTGCGGGTGAAATAGCTGTGGCTGACTGGCACATTGAGGGCCCCTCCTTCGGGTCTTTTCAGCTGATCTCAAACTGAGTGCAAATTTTATCCGCATAAGGATTTCTGTGAAAGAGTTTGAGGTTTTTTTGTTTGGGTGTGGTTTTTTTTGTCACAGTTGTATACTGCTTTTTTGCTAAATTTAGAATTAGTTGAAAGGGTATAGAGAATGGATGGAGCATAACGTATTCTCTGGCTACAAAGAATTGTTTAGAGAACCCAAAAGTCTTATGGCTTGTCCATTTTAAATACAGGAGACATGTTGGAATTCTATGTCACTTTAAACTGGAGTAAGTGCTCATATTTGTAAGGTTGGGTACAATATTGGGTTATGATTCTGTGGCTAAATTTGTATTTCTTTATGATAAGCCACTAATTCACTGAACAGATTCCATTCACAAAATGAACCTGTTTAGAAGTACAGAGTGGTATGGGGTACTGTCTCAGGTAAGCCATTTTGCCCGCAGTATCTCCAGGCTGATGTTGATTTATTTATTTATTGTCATTTTCAGAATTTTTTCCTTTGCTGGATCAAATAGGTTTAACTAAACTTCTCTTTGAAATAGCAAGTATTTGTTGCAATAGTGGTTTTCCCGACTTCCAGGTGTTGACTCGTATTACAGTGTCTTCTGCATGTGTTTGTAGGGCATTTTCAAGTCTGAGACTTAGTTTATTTTTGCATTTTAAAGTATATTTTTAATAATGTAACGGAACATGCAAGTTGAGCATAAAGCAGACTAAACAACTGGGTCATATATTTAACTAATATATGCTGCATAGTTCATAGAATCATACATCTTTAATTTCTTTAGTTACCTGGCATAACTGTTGTATCTTGTATTGGTGTGAGCTGTCAGTTACACCAAGAGAGCAGCGCTGTAACCTTACCCGCTGTGACACCCAGAATAAATATGCCTGCAGACCTTCAGACCTTTTCTTAAAGAACAGATGACACCATGAAGACGATCAGTGCAGATTTTGTTGTCTTCCTAAAGCACTTACTGTGATCAGAGAATTAAAATTTCAACGGGTCATCTAGTGATGGCTAAGCTGCAAATACTGTAAAAACTAGATTAGGTTTCTTGCAGTTGCATAGTTATACAGGTGGAGCATTTTTTTTAGTTGCAATAACATGCAACTGGGGCATTCATTTCTGGCTTAAGTGATCAAGTAAATTTATTAACAGCAATGAGGTCACTGTAATTTTCAATAAATGGTGACTTGCTGATTTATATCAGAAGATCCATACAACAGTAAACAATGCCATTTATATTTAATTAGTTTTATTGAACCAAAAGCAATTTTATTTGTAATGAACTACACGTTATGATTAAGAATGTATTTTAATGATCTTTAAGTAAGGTGAACAAATGTTGCCCTTGACCTAACAGAGGAGCTTTCTCTATGTTACTAGTAGCTGCAGGGTGATTGGTGAATTACTATTGTGAAATGCAAAAGAGAACATCTTTGTTATTGTATCATCAAGCCATCTCCTGAATTTGAGTGCAAAGGATGAAATGCTTTCTTTTCAATTATTATTTTTAAGTTACAGGTAATGAAATGCATGATGTAATCATGTCATTTTTTTTAAACATCTCATTTACATTTACATAAAAATAACTTTTTATTGCCTAAGGTTTAGGTTTATTGTTTTTACTTTAATCTACACTTGTTACAATCCCCCTGCCCATAACAAATTGGCAGAGCTAATCTGCTTCAATGAACTAGTAGTTCGATGTTTAAAATATGCAAGTTATTCTTTCATACAGCTAAACTTTATGTAGTCCAAGCTACTTTTAGTTTAACTATTAATAGTTCTCTGGTTTTTTAACAAACATTAAATCTCTGTTAGAGGAAATTTCCCTTTTCCATACTTCTCTATAGAGGGAAGCAATGACACAATCTTAACCAGGTACATTTTACTTCCTCAGAGAGCTAAAGTTATATTTACACATAGCATTGTGTACAAATCTTGAAGCCTCCTGGCTGAATTCTCCATTGTGTTTTCTTTTAATACATTGAGATGAGAAATGCACTACTGGGAAAGCAGTGCTGCGTGAAGGGACATCTTTGTACTCCTACAGTAAACTTTATTGTTGAATGCAATTCATATGTAAATGTCAATCTTCTATAACCATTCTGTGGATTTCTTTTTACCATTGTATTATGAGAATTCAGCTTCTGTATTTTATTGGCGAAAGAATGATGCCTATTCAGTGTACGAAGCATTGGTCTACAGTAAAGAAAATGTCCTTCCCTTTCCCCCAGTAATGAAGAAGTGATTTAGGAAGCTACTGAGCACATGTAATAGGCTTGTGTAACTTCTTTCTATCAATGAACTTCCATCCCAGATTTCTCCTGGTGAAGATTTTGTCTTTCTTTTCAATACTCAGCTGCTTGCAGTTTGTGGCATTCTATCTAGAATAATGCCACAAGTGTGTAGGCAGCATGCAGATCTCAGTATTTCAGAAAGGTGAGGTTGAGTTGAAATTCAAAATGAAAAAAAAAAAACAAAACATGGAAAGTTGGGGTTTAAAATCAGAAATACCAAAGGACTAAAACAAAAAGGCATAAAAGGAATATGGTAGAAATTTTCACATTTAAAATATAACAAAGGAGGATGTCACAGGAGATGCAAATACCTGTAGAAAGATTGGAAAGCGGGAAAATATATTACTGCACAAAAACCTATATACTTTAAAATGTAGATATTTCTTCTTTTTATTCTAATCTTGCTTCCTGCTAAGGTATTCTTTGAAAAGAGATAAGTTCTTGGTTGATGCGTTTCACTAGCAGTTTTTATTGTGTATGTGTGTGGTATTAGTTTTCTGCCGTACCATCCACTACTGAGACTTTATTTTTCTTTACATAACAAAGCACATAATAACCCAGATTAGCTAAATTGTAGGTGATAACAGATTCAAAAGAAGTGAATGACGAGGATATAGGACACTGCTTGTGTATTAGTTTCATATGAATTATTTCTCATGCAGCTGATGAATGTAGATAGGAAGAACAAGGATGCAATAAATGAAGCTTAGTGTAAAAGACTAAAATGATTAATAGTTTGAAGATTAAGATAATTTGAGAGTTCTGATTAAATTCAAGGCTATATGAAGTACTATTTTTGCAAGGTATGAAGTAAAAGATTTTTCTATGGAATATAAGCTGAAATACAAATTAATGATTTATTTATAGAACTACACATTTTATAAATGAAATTAAACACGCTTGATAAAGTCACAACAGATTAGAAAACATTTCACTTTTACCTGGAAAAGTGGAAGATTATATTCAGAAATCTATCATCGTTGTGTCAGAGTAACAGAAATGTACAGATGTGTCGACTTTAAAGCTCATTAACACATGTGGACAATTGCAACTTTATTTTTTGTAGTGTTCAAATTGTTTTATTCACATTCAGAGCTTTGTTGTATTTAAATTATGATCAGAAAATAATTGTAGTATTTTGAAAATGGCTATATTTGAGCCAAGATGGGATTACGTGTCCATAAAGGAGGCTGTAAAATTAATTCAATTTTGAAGCTAGTGTATTCTAGCTCACATCAACAGGGTATTATAACTACATAATTGGCTTCCTGGAGGAACGTGTATGATTAGCCTTTTGCAGGATTCATGTAGTAAATAAAGGATGGAAGTAACCTGAATAATTAGGAGCTAGACACTGTAAGAAGCTAGATGTCCTTGCATTTCATCATAGGTTGAGAGTCTTAGTTTCACTAGGCGTTCGTATCAAGCAGCTGCTCCTATCCAAGGCTGGACTGTGGGAGGTCTACTCATTCTGAAATCTCTTAGATGCTGTTGGTCCTAACCACCAAAATTTTCTTAAAACTGCAGGCATTTTCATAGGTTGACTGCAGATGGATATACTGAGTGCTTCAGTATTTAAGAAAAGTCGAGTTCACTGCTTGACCTTTTATTCAGTTGGCTTTTGCCTTGTTGGAAAAGTATTTTGTTTCCAGTTTCATTTAAGAATCAAATGAAACCAAGAAACTTTATTTTTTTAAAGGAACCAGCAAAATATTTTTAAGGTTACACTTAAAAAAAAAAAAATTAAAACCAAGCTCTTAAGAAAAAAATAAATTTTATAATTTCCTATGCATTGTAAATATAAAACAGTTTAGTGCATTAAATATCACCATGCTTATACTATTATTTTGGATCTGATTTCCTTATAACAAGATGTACTGAAAAAGTGATGATTTTTATCCAAAAAACTTCAATGCATTAAATCTGGGGTGGGGTGTTAAGAGTCATATAAACTGAAATTGTTACCATTAAAAGATCCTTCAAAATACTTAATTAAATTCAAGTTTAAATAATAGTAAGCACATTAATCTGTTTTACAGGATCTCTTTTCAATCAATGCTTATGTTTATGCTCAGAAGCCACAGCTGGATATTCATAGTTTTGAGGGTACCTTCACACGGGTAAGTAATGCCAACGAATACATTTCTATTCCTCTCTTCTTAGCATTACAAGAGTATATTTACATGTTCCTGTCATGGAAGTAATTACCAAAATATTTTGTAAATGAAATAAATATTGCAGAAAGCTAATACAAATAGAAGATCTGAAGAAATACAGAATCTGGACTGGTATATTTGCTGACATCACTGTAATATTCTTGTATGAAATTCTGTGTGTAGCACCATATTTTGTCTCATATGTCTAGTATGTCATAGTGTTAAGTTTAATGTATTCTGTAGCCTCACAATGCAACTGATGGTTTCTGTGCAATAAATATGTTCCTTGTTTAACAGCTTCTTTGGAAGTATTAGCTTTTCCTTGAAAATTTCAGTTATGTTGAAAAATAAAAGGTACTTATGTGGAGGCTTTATTAGATCTTTTTTTTCTAGGTATATCTATACTCAAGACCAAATATGGTAACATTGCAAACATTTCTGTGAGATTTTCTCTGTTCCACTGGGTGGCCTGCTAATGTTAATGCTTTAAAGACAGTCGTCCAAACAGCTGGTAACAATATAATAAATAGAAATATCGCTTTACAGATTTGTGGCCCTATCTATGCTATCAGCAGATAGCTTTTTTTTATTTTAACCATACACAGTTGATTCATTCCTCTTGATAGTTTTTTCTAAAAATATCTTGATAGAATTAACTAATATGGGAGGTATACAGAAAAGGTGTTTTTTCACCCGAATGACTCAAACTGGTAATAGATTTTGTTCAGTAATTGGAATTCAAATTCAGTGAACTTATGAGTTACTGCAGTTGTTGAGTCTCAAAGACAAATTTGTACCATTTACATAGTTCATGATGTCTACAGAGTAAATGTCCTTTGCCCCCAACTTTCTGAAGCTGTGAGTTTTTACTTAAACATTGCATTGACCAATTGCCAAATACAATTATTAACAGCTCTAATACTGTTACCCCTGTCCGAACAGCTAAACATATACCTTTCTAAATATAATGTGAACTCTGTGGAGTCTTTTTAACAACTCTAGTCCATGTGATCGAGACATTGGGAAGTCAGGACTAAGCAGTTGCTCCCTGTTCTGGATTCCATTTATACACGTAATAAGAGTGATATGATTTGAGCAGCTGTGGTGTACCTTGTGCTTTCACAGTTAATTTGTATTGTTTTAACTGCTCAAGTAGGCAGGGCAGTTCAGTTTAAATTTCTGGCATCTGGCATTCATTTGAGGGCAGTGTCCTTTATATTTGGATTTATAGGGGATCTTACCGTACGTAGTTCTAGAAGCCTTTTTTGATTGTCATTATCGATTTACTCTTTACAAAGTAAAATGCGTCAGTGCGTTACTTCAGAACACTTCCTGGTTTGTCTTTACAATTTTTCTGTGAGCCCTTGCCTGTTGTACTAAATCATTTTTTGCATTTTATCTCAATCTTACATTACAGTAAAAAAAAAAAAAAAAAGTGCTTAGTGATGCTGATGCATACATTTTTCCTACTTAGGCATTGGTGATGAAAGAAATCTTGCAACGGTAGGTTGACAGGATAATAGCACACTGATTTTTCTTTTCTTTTTTTCTTATTATGAAGGTATAGTGCTAACAGTATAGCAGCCAGATCATTTGAAAAAGTGCATGACCATAAATCAAAACAAACTTAGGTGCACAGCTGTAGTGTTTTTGTGGGAACAACTTCTCTGTAGGCACTCCTATGTGAGAAATATATTCACAGCTAACGTAATAGCTGATTGAAGATGCACTTTGGAGCACTCTTGCATAACTACATCATGAGAGATTAAAGCTCTGCTGCATTCTGATACCCACATGAAATAATGTTTTATTGACCTCCATGGATTTTGGTGCATCGTGCGCAGATAGTACATGAAAGTTGTGTGTGAGTGTCTTTGCATGGGTGTGTGAGAAGGATTATGTCTGACCCTTAAACAATAAGATATCAACTCTTTCTCTCCTCTCCCCTCTTCTAGATTCCCTACCAAGAAATAATAGATCAACTATACTTGGATTCTGTGAAAGTGTGTGAGAGTGTTTTATTTGTTCTCAGAGCATCCTCCATTGTTTGTCTGAGCTTATTTTGAAGTATAGAATGCACAGAATAGGGATTTACAGATATAACTACTAGAGTTCTACCACCTATCTGATGCTCCTGTGATGATATAATAAGTGTTATGGTTTAACCCAGCAGGTGGCTCAGCACAACACAGTCATTTGCTCACTCTGCCCTTCTTAGTAGGATGAGGGATACAATCAAGAAAAAAACCCACAAATTAGAGCTTGTGGGTTGAGATAAAACTATTTACTAAGATAGAGAAAAGGAAAAGGATAATAGTAATGTGTGTGTGTATATACATATATATATGAATGTATATAACAAGTGATGCCCAAGTAATTGCTCACCACTCTCCGACTGAGGCCCAGCTAGCCCCTGAGCAGCAGAAAAGAGCGAGATGAACTCTCACCCTCTTCAAAACTATTTTCACATGATGCCATATAGTATGGAGTATCCCTTTAGCCAGTTTGAGTCATCTGTCCTAATTCTGTTCCCTTCCAACTCCTTGGGCCCTTTGCTTTGAACAGCCTTGGCTTTATGCAACACTGCTTAGTGGCAACTATAAACAGTGTGTTGTGAACATTGTTTTTTCTCCTTGAACCAAAAACATAGCATCATACCAGTCACTCTCAAGAAAACAATTCCATCCCAGCTGGAACTAAGACAGGAAGCTATTTCATCAATCGTGAAAAGTCATGAGAGAACCACTTGTTTGTAGGAAGAAAACAGCCCTAGTTCTTAACCCAACTCTCTCCAGTTGGAGCCTAGACATTATTCTAGAGCAGTTTTGTCCGACCCGTAGCCTGCACATGGCCTAGCCCAGTTGGCAACGCACTATAAAGGTGGTGGCTCCTCCCAACAGAGCAGCCCCGGGCACATGCCCATTGCTCAGCAACAGCCAAACCATTAGTACGCTATTAATGCTGTATCAACTGCAACCAGGGAACAAGGAGAGCAGTGCTATGCAGTGCTGGCTCAAGTGATGGTGACTAATTGTATGCGTTTTGATACATGGACTAAACACAGGGATCTTAACAGCACAGAATTTGCACCCCTTTTTGATGACGGAACTTAAGACTAGGTTTCAAGATTGCAAAAAAAAAAAAAAATCAAATAACATTTGCAATACCATTTTCATTTGATATAAATACATTACCTGCGAATTTCCAACTGGAATGTATAGAATTGCAATGTATAGAATTGCAAACAGGTATTAAACTCAAAAATCTGATCACATCTCTTCACCCCATTTTCATAATCCCTGTCTTTTCAGAGAAAATACAGATCACACCTCATTTATTTCATCGCTTTTTGACAGTAGGCACATTCTAAACAAAGTACAGGAAGAGTAAAATTTCATCAAAAATCTCTGACGAGTGCTCTGAAACCTCGCTGAGAGTTGCAACCACTTCCATTGAACCAATCTGATGCATTAGTTTCACAAAAACAGGGTCAAATAACCCATCAGTTTTGTTTTTGTTTCTTTTTTTAAATGAAAATATAAAAGGTTAAAATAAGTTGGTTTTTTTTTACTTATGTACATAACTGTATATTTTTTGAGGGCTCTTCTGAAAGTAGTGCCTCCTATTTTATTATGTTGGACCACCCCATCAGAGGCAGATGTTGGTGCTATGGCAGTAGAGGTTAAACATTCCTACCAATATTCCATTACATTTTGTTGCTGTGCAGCAGAGAGATAAAATGGCATCTGACATGGAAGTGTGCATGAAGCAACAGTGTGTCACTGAATTCCTCCATGTGGAAAAATTGGCATCCACTGACATTCACTGATGCTTGCTGAACATTGATGGAGACTAAAAGTGGATGTGATCACAGTAAGATGGTAGTTGGTCCATTTTAGCAGTGGCAGATTTTTGTGAGTGGGGCATGCAGGCTGTTGTTCATTGGTGTCAAAAATACATAGTGATTTGCAGCTGAGCGTTTTGCTCTATCAACTAGTGTTACTGTGCTTTCAGTATCTGTTACAGTTTCTCTGGAAATAAATAGGAGGCATTACTTTCTGAGCAACTTATATATATGTGACCCAAGATGATTCCTCTTTAGTCAATGCAGCCCAGGCAAACCAAATGGTTGGACACCCACGTTTCTAGAGTATTGAATCAGTGTGTACTGGCAGGCCCAGTATTTACCTTTTGCTTATGACTTATGTTCAGAATTGTGGAAGTTGTGTCTCCATAGCTTGTGACCTTCTCTGATTTTCTTATGTTTGGGCCTCTCTTCCACCATTCCCTTAAGAATCTTTTCCTTAAATTTCTCCTGTGTTGCAGCTGTGCATTGTCACTTCACTCTCTGCAGTCATTTTGTGACTCTTTCTAAATCTTATTTTTGTTAAGCCAGTAGAAATGCTGAAGTTCTGATTTCTTTGAGTTCTAGTTTATAAACTGTAGTAAAATTCCTATGGCAGAGAACTATTTTACATCATTTTTTCCAATATATGATCTTATAGCATAGAATTTTAAATCAAATGACTGTCTTAATGTAAACCTATTGCATGTAGCTGATGTTTCGTAAAAATACATATTAGGGATGTGAGCAGAGAAAATTGTATACTCATTTATGGGCAGAATCTCTGACCTGGAGCCAATTAAAAATGTTATTTGTTTGGTTGTTTTTAGACATGGATTTTATCTGTGTTTTTTTGTTAACAGGTTTAGAGACAGTGAATGCTGCTGTTTACTCCAAAGCTTATGTTCGTCTAACTCTAGTAGTGTCGGAAAATTTGCAGAATCATTTCTCCATACTACAGACGCAGTCTTGTTCAGGAACCAGAGTCCTTATTCCTTCCTTTTTTTTTCATTTGTCCCTGCAATCTCCCCACTTCCCAGCCCTGCAAAGTAGAAGTAAAAATAATATGAAATTGCTGAACTCATAACCTGTAAACATACCTTTTATTTTCCATTTGAGCAAATGGATAACAGGGTTAAGACATCATCCATTTGGGTAGGGAAGGTATGAGGTGTGGTAAACTGAATGAAGAGTAGAATGGGGTGGAGGTGTTGGATGAGGACATATGGATGTGAAACAACTGTAGTGAAATAACCTGAAGTTAATTTACTTGCCAGACTATTCTGTTGATGAGTAAGATGAGTAAAAATAGATCTAGCTCTTTAAATGTTATCCTATTTTGAATTACCTAAAAGGAGGTGTTTCACAAATGTTGCAGCACATAAACATTGGGCATGTGGTTTTCAGCTGTTCATAATCACTGAGGAGGTTCCAATTTCTTCTCACAGTGTTGGAAGAGCTTCATAATTCACTGACTCAAAATCTATTATCTGAAGAATATACTGAGGCAAAAAATAAAACAAATTTTTTTTGCATAGTATCCTATTCCTGACAGTAGCCGGAATTAGACTGCTGGGAAGAGAATAAGAAATAGGATAAGGAGGTGATAATGCCTTTTTCAGAAGATTCCTCTGTCTTTTAACTCATGATATGCGAACTTCTTGAGTCAGTGTTCGTTTCTCTAAGTAACCTGCAATGAGTTTCCCTTCTTTAAACTTAGCCAACCCGCCCTTGAACCTGTGCAACCTTTTAGCATTGAAACATCAGGAAGTGCTACAGGTTAATCACATACTTTTATGAAGAGCAATTACCTGTTTTATTTCTGCTGACTTATTAATGACTTCTTTCTTACTTTGAAAGAGACAGCAGTTATCTGTTCTCAAAGGTGTATTTCATCGTTCTGATTAAAGAGTTCCAATTTATGTAGTTATACCTGGTATGGAAGCTAGTTTGACCATGCACTTTGGCCTTCTGAAAATTTTCCAGTTCCTTTTTGTTTTCTCTTTAGAGCAAGGAATGGGGAAGGGAAGGCTTTAGAAATAAATGCTTAAAACGTGAGTAAATGGGTTTCTTTGTAGTTGCATGATATTTTTTATTTCATTATTTTTCTCTCCAACTAGCTTTAAGCATTCAGTCTTTTCTTGATTAAATCAGCATTTTAGTAGATTTGTAATAGTCTCAATCTGCTTTCTGAGTAGTTAGAATCAGCTTCACTTTGAATTCAGGATGTGTGTTTTGTAAGTGCAAAACTTCATCTGGCCACTTCTGTAGGGAGATTAATTTTTAAGTTTTTTTTTTACTTGCTCTGTTACCACTTTAATTCTTCATATTCTACAGTAGTGATGAACACGGTTCATTTCTCTCTGGGATTCCACTGATGGCTTCTTTTCACTGGAGCAGGGCAGGGTAAAAAGAACAACCACTTTAATCTATCCTTAGTTTTAAATGCTTAAACTATTGTTCTATTTAAGCATGAAAGTGCTTTTCATTTTATCTCATAGTCTTTTAGTGTCCTCGCATAGCCTACAGTACTACACCACTATTAAATCATGTATGTATTTCTAAAGCTATTTTGTATGAAAGTTTGATTTTTATTATCTGAAGTTATGATTATGAAAATAAGTGGAGATGTAGAAGAAAATATTTTTGTCTCTAATTTTATATATTTTATTTAGTGACTAGTTAAAACACGATGTTCCTTTTGAAACTTAATTTTTCTTCATCTTGGAATTCAGCATGATGTGAAAATGATTACTTCAGTATGATCACAGTGTTACTAAATGGCAGTTGGAAAATTGTCTGTGTTAGCCTGTTTCATAGCTCTGGACAGCAGGTATTCTGTGTGGAAATTCTGAGAGAAAAATAGAAAAACTATTTCATTCATTGAATCTAAATTCTTCCAAATATGTTATCTGTGTCTGTGTCCTGTCACTGTATTTACTGTATTTTGATGACAGTAAAAGATTAAACCATTAATTCTGTTGGAGTTGCAAAGTTTGACTGAAACATGAGTGCTTTGAGGTCAGCTTTAATAGACTGCAATATCCTATATGTCTCCTGGCAGCTCCTCTGACAAACACTAACATGATTTCTTCTTTGAGGTACAGCAACGTGTACACAGTAAATAAAAGCTTTTTTTTTTTTTTTGCACACTTGTGCATTAGTTTTCTGTTGATCTAGTGATGCAGTGAGAAACTCCACAAATTTCTTATTTAGAATACTTGAACAGAATTCCTTTTTTTTTTCCCTCCACTTTGTAGATGTATATATAACTATAAAAATCAAGCAGCCTTTCCTGTGACATAGGACAGGCTGAAAGAGCTGAGGCTGTTCAGCCTGGAGAAGAGAAGGCTCTGAAATGACCTGATAGTGGCAAGATTGCTGATGACACTGAGTTGAGTGGTGTGGTTGACACAATAGAAGGGAGTGACACCATGCAGAGGTACCTGGACATGCTCAAAAAGTGGGCACATGAGAACCTAATGAGCTTCAACAAGGCCGAGTGCAAAGTGCCTTTTGTCAAGGCAATCCCAGATATAAGTGCAGACTGGGAGAAGAAATTCAGAGCAGTCCTGCAGACAAGGACTGGGGAATCCTGATGAACAAAAACCTGGCCATGAGCCAGCAGTGTGTGCTTGTGACCCGGAAGGCCAGATATATCCTGGACTGCATTAAAAGAGGAGTGGCCAGCAGGGAGAGGGAGATGATTGTCCCCCTCTACTCAGCTCCTGTGAGGCCCCATCTGTAATGCTGCATCCAGTCCTGGGGGCCCCCAGCACAAGAAAGATGCAGAACTCTTGGAATGGGTCCAGAGAAGGGCCAGCAAGATGATCAGAGAGCTGGAGCACCTCTCCTGTGAGGAAAGATTAAGGGTGTTGGGCTTGTTCAGCCTGGAAAGGAGAAGGCTCTGAAGAGATCTGATAGCAGCCTTCTAATATTTAAAGGGAGCTTATAGGCAGGATGAAAATCAACTTTTTACACAGGTAAGTAGTTGAGAGAGGACAAGGTGGTATGGGTTTAAAGTAAAAGAGGAGAGATTTAGATTAGATGTCAAGGGAAAGTTTTTCATTGAGAGAGTGATGAGGTGTTGGAACAGGTTGCCCTGATAAATTGTGGATACCGTATCCCTGGAGGCGTTCAAGGCAAGGTTGAGCGGGATCCTGGGCAGCCTCATCTAGTGTTTGGCCACCCTGCCCATGTCTGGAGGTTGGAACTGTGCATGGGCTTTAAGGTTCCCTCCAACCTAAGGAATACTATGTTTCTATAAAACGTAATCAAGGTTAGCATGTCTGTTGCTTACCAAAAAGTCTGCACATGTCATGGCCAGCTGTGTGAAATGAAGACTCCTGTTTGGTGCCAGCCAAAGTGGTAGCCTTCCACTTCACAAAAGACCAGTCGTGTAGTGGCAGTGCCTTCTGAAAATATGAAAGGATTTCAGGGAAGTTATTCTGCTACTTTCTGCAATTCCTGAAAAGCCCATGATAGGAATGAATTAATTTAGTATCTCTTTTCAACTCTCATATGTTCAATCCATGTTTTATTATTGGCACTGTTAAAACAGATTCTGAAATCTCTAAATTTCCATATTGGAACTTAGCACTGAATATATTCCTGTTTCAACGTTCACACAAGTAAATGGCAATCTTTCCACCCACTGTGGTGTCTGAAACAGCTGCAGTTAGTATTTTGATTTAATACTAGCATCTTCCTCTGAAAAACTAGTATTCTGTGAATAATTTGCAATTAGATTTCTGAGTCTATGCAGTGCTTAGTTAGGTTTTAAGAAGGCCAAAATAATCACAGAATCTTGATAATCCAAGAAAGACAGGAATCTGAGCATTATCAAGGTAGGAGAAATTATTAAAAAAATATATTTCTATAGTCTGTGGATGAGCCCTGTGCTGCTACTTGTCTCAGATAGAATTTTCAAGTATTACAGAGATGACTGAAGACTACCAGTCATACTTATTTGATAATAATAGATAATAAAAGTAATTTAATAATACTTCTGTAGTATTTTATGCTTCAGCGATCAAGACTTTATATGTTACTGATGCTACCAGTAATTTTAAATATTGCTGTACTGCTGATCCTGTTTTTCATTCAGAAGTAGTTCCAGTTAGATGGGCATTTTGCTACTTCTAAGCATTGCTTGTCCAAGATGAAAGAGAACATGATATCTGTTACTTGAAAAACGCAGTGATTCCTTGAAATTTAGAGGCTTCCACTGATAAGTTTGATTATAACCTCCAGGTAGGTTAATCCTTTTTTATTTCATATGCCTGTTAATGGGATCAGAACTACAGTGATGTGGAAAGTCTGCCTTTTCATTTTAGTATCATCAGATGGGTGCATCATAGCTATCAGTCCACGTTCAAAATTGAATTATTTTTTTTTACAAATACAGAAGCAAAAAATTCAACCATTTTTAACTATGTGAAGAAATATTACATTTTAACTATCTTTAGACTTCGGTAGAGATATCAATGTGAAGCATTTTTACTGTTATGTAGCAGTATTTGGGAATTCACTTCAGCATTTCTTTATGGAATGCTCTAGTTGAAAATTCCTACATAGTGCCATTTTATTCTATTAAAGGACTTCCAGATGCTGTTGTCTCCCTACAATTAAAATATATTAGAGATGACTTGTGTAGTGTTAATTTCTTTCATAAGAATAAACAAAAAAATCCTTTTTTATCAAAGCCTAATCTTTGTCAGAGACCATCTGACAATTCTTTGCAGAATATATACTGTTTTTGTGAGTCTTGAGCCAAAATATGTGGTTCGTTGTTTTGTTAAAATCTTTTAGTTTATTCTGTATCCGTCCTTTCTTTCCATGTTTCTGACAGAATAGTTTTCTATGCGTCTCAGACAATTCTTAATTAAGAGGAAAAAAAGTTATAATTTCCCTGTGAGGGTTCTTTGCAATTATATACAAAAGTGTGTTTGAGATTTTGGCTTTTTAGGAATAGAAATTTGTAAGCAGTCCATCCCATGCTTGGTATTTTTTCAAAATGAAGGTGAAAAATGGAGATGTGGGTTTTGATAATCAGTCTTATGTAAAATTTATTGTGTACTTGGGTAATCAGTGGTCTCTCATTTCTTGCAAAATGATTAGTGCAATCTGTAATGACCAAATGCACTTGTTTACCCTATCTGCTAAAGTTTCCTGTAGCTGTAAACAATGCATTTCACAGCTGCTAAATAACAAATATGTAATGCTCATAATTAATTATGAAAAATTGTTTTTTTACAGTTGGTGGAATGAGGTGAGGAGGGGTGGAGGGGTGAGGGGTGTCCTGGAATCATAGAAACAATTTTGTATTGGAAGTGTTTTCCCGTTGGATATGCATTTTGTACATGTTGTAAGACAATGCAAGTGTGTTTACATTTGAAAGTCAAATAGTCTTCCCTGAAGTTGCTGTAATGTCACTTGGATTGCAAAATGATAATGACTATGATTTACTGTATCATTTAGAAATGATTAAAATAGTCATAGAGAACAAACCACTAATTTTTAGTGCTTAGTGTTCTTAACTCACCTGTAGATAAGGCAAATGGCTTCTCAGTTTCATGAAGCTGAGGAAAGAGCATGTTCCTTTAAAAAACAATATTGAGTTGATTTTTTTCTCTGAACGTAAGTAGGTTTAAATAATACGGCCTTGAATCAAGTGAATTTTTTTGTCAGAATCTGGATAATGTATTTTCAGTGAATGCTATTACACAGTGATTTGATGCAAGGATTCAGGCATCCTGTGCAAATTATTTTTTTCAGATGATTTTGCATTGTTCTCAAGTATGACAATGTGTAATGTTGATCTACTAGTTCTTTTTTTTTCACAGGAAGACAGTGATCCAGCAGTTCATGAAAGCCTTAGTATAGAAAATACATTATGGGCAAGCACTGTTGTTGCTTCAGGTAAGTGTTGTAACATCAAACATGAACATACATCTAAAACCTCATCTGTGGAACTGTACTTCTATTTTACATAGTGAAATATTAAGGATTTTTGAAAATCTGTGTGTCTTCTAGCCTATTAATCTGTTGCTCCCTTGTTTGCATTCCCATCAGTTCCCTCATGTAACTGACAACGTTTTCATATCTTTTTAATCCTCCTTATTAGGTCCTTATACTTAAATTTTGCTGTTTCAGTAGTGCTGTCTTTTTTTATCCTGTTAAAGCTACTGACCTTTTTCTCTTTAATTAAAACTTGTGTATTGCAAAGTGTTGTGTTCAGCCCACTGTGGATAGCGTCTTGCTGAAAAACAGGCATGCTCTTGTATGTGTTAGGAGATTTTTTTAATATACACACCATACTGAGGGTAAAACTTGCTTAAAATCTTTTATCCGGCAAATCTTAATCAGAAGTTATTAATCAGCTACATTGTTATGTAATTTTTCGATTAATTTTTAAATATTAGTGATGTTTTCTGTGCCTTTCACATATTAAGTAGATACTGTATTCAGGCCGTTATAAAATTTCATTTTAAATAGGAGAAAATTATTTTCTTTAGTTTTTGCCCCAGGTAAGAAGTTAAAAGTACAGTAGGGAGACAAGAAGGCTATACACAAAGATAGAGTTAGGAGAGTGTGATTTCTAGAAGGAGCTAGCGTTTAAGATCAGCAATTGGAACATTTGGAAATGTTACTCGGGGGGGGTACAAACAGGAAGGAAGTAAAAGGAGAGGAGGAAGAAGAAGGTAGGCGGGGTGAGTCTCCACCTAACTAGCAAGGAGAAGCCTTCCCAGTAGGGTCCAACTTTACGTCTTCAAGGAGAATATTAAAATGAACATATTTGGAGGGTTGTGGAGAACAAATCAAGTTTAAGAAGTCGGCAAAGGAATCTGACTGAGCACTCCTCTCTAGAGTCTGAATGTTCTTTGAGGCTCAGTGTTGGTTTTCATTGCGCTAGTAAACTGTTCTCTGTGAAACTGTTTTGTCAAATGGATGATGCCTGCAATTGTCTTCACCTAGGTTATTAACTTAATTAGCCAAGATTTTAAACTGTGCATAAAACAGTGCTGCTTGTGAATTACAAGTTTTAATTACTAATGTGGCTTTTTCCAGTTTGATTTTCACCAAACTTACACATGGAGAAAAACTACATTGAAAGTATATGCATTTGCAAAAGCAGTAATTCTGAATCAGCGATTTTGAATTTTAATTGAAAACTGCTCATGTTTTCGTTTCCAGGGTGGATTATTTGATTTTCTTTAGAAGTGCAGATAAAGTCTGAGGCCTCTTGGTCTGCCCTCTGAACTTGACACTCAGATTCATGGAAACAGGGGGTGCTCACTGCCTGTGAGAGTAAATGTAGAATGGATATATTAAGTAATTTTTTTTGTTTTCTTCTTAAGGATTTTGTGAAGGTATAAAATTGTTTATGAAAGTCTTAGATTTGTTATTAATGCCAGTAGAAAAAAACACAAAAATAATTCTGAATGACCACGTCCCCTTCTGAAGGAAAAAATAATGTGATGAAGTAATTAAAAATGTCGTCATAAGTCCAGATCTTACAAGAATTACTCAGCAAATCTATGGAGGTAATTCTTAGTATTTGACAGGATTAGGTCTGTAATAAAAAGTAGGAAGTGATTGCCTCAAGTCTGTTGCTTATTTAATAAGGAATTTATAATGTCTTACAAGTGCACTGTGGGTGGATAGTCATAAGTAAGACATAAGATGGAACAATTAAGAAACTGTTAAGTTAAAACATTTTCTAGGTTTGGTGATAACTGATGTATAGAATCATAGAATCATAGAATGCCCTGGGTTGAAAAGGACCACAATGATCATTGAGTTTCAATCCCCCTGCTATGCGTAGGGTCGCCAACCACTAGACCAGGCTGCCCAGAGCCACATCCAGCCTGGCCTTGAATGCCTCCAGGGATGGGGCATCCACAACCTCCTTGGGCAACCTGTTCCAGTGTGTCACCACCCTCTGGATGAAAAACTTCTTCCTACTGTCCAACCTAAACCTCTCCTGTCTCAGTTTAAAACCATTCTCTCTCTCTCGTCCTGTCACTATCCACCCTCATAAGCAGCCGTTCCCCCTCCTGTTTATATGCTCCCTTCAGTAGTGGAAGGCCACAATGAGGTCTCCCTGGAGCCTTCTCTTCTCCAGTCTAAGCAATCCCAGTTCCCTCAACCTTTTCCCATAGGAGAGGTGCTCCAGCCCTCTCATATCTTAGTGGCCCTCCTCTGGACCTGCTCCAAGAGCTCCATGTCCTTCTTGTGCTGGGGGCCCCAGGCCTGGACGCAGTACTCCAGATGGGACCTCACAGGAGCCAAGTAGAGGGGGACAATCACAATCACCTCCCTCTCCCAGCTGGCCACCCCTTTTTTTAATGCAGCCCAGGACACAGTTGGCCTTCTGGGCTGCAAGTGCACACTGCTTGCTCATGTCCAGCTTCTCATCCACCATGAGTGTGTCATTATTTTCGTCCACAGTGAATGTACATGGGAAAGTTAGAATACTTAGGGCTGAGCTAATTAAATGTGAGTTTATATATATATATATATATATATATATATATAATTAGTTGAAATTACAAAATTTCTGACAACTGAAAGCTGTGTTAATAACACTTGTCATTATGAGCATATATAAACCTCCTTGCTTAAAGCCTGCAGTGGCAGAATGTCAAGAGTAGACTTGGGTCAATTTGCTTGCACCTTGAGCATGGCCTTTTATAACACTTAATTGTACCTGAAAATTTTCCTTACACATAAGCTCTGTGATGGTGACTGTCACTCAAATTCCATGAAAACAGAAGAATAAACAACTGGTAGCAGGACAAAATGTTATCTCTCTGCTTTATAGATATGTACCTCAACTCAGCAAATTTGTCTCTTATTTCAGTCTTCCTTACTGTCTGTGATAGTTTTGTTGTAGCATAGGTATTTTTCACCCAAAAGAGTAGCATATTTATGTGCAAACCTTCTTCTGTTACTTTGAGACTTTGCTTCAAGAAAGTGGGTATGTAGTCTGTGCCAAGGTGGTGGACAGGGCTTATTTTGTTGCTGAGTGTGACACATATGGTATGGGATATCCTTTGGATGGGTTTAGATCAGTGTTATGGCTATGTCCCTTCCCAGCCTTTTGCCAGTTCACAGCCTCCTGGCTTTGGGGGTTGTTGGAGACGGACTTGATGTTACGGCAGCACTGCTTAGCAATAGCGAAACATTGGTGCAATGCCAGCACAATTCTTTGTACAAGTGCAGAGCAGAGCACTGTATGGGCTGCTGTGGGGAACTTAACTCCATCCCAGCCAGACCCATTACAATACGGTAGTCATAGCGGCCTCTGAGCTTAGAAGGCTGCTTCCTTCAGTGCTCTTCAGGCAGCCTGGACATCATCTGTTAATAAACAGAGCATGTATGTGACCAGTTATTCATGGGACTGTGTTATGCCCTTGCCAACTCCTTGCAGGTTGTTACAGAACATTCTGGGTCAAGTGATTTGTTCTGACATATCAGTGACTGATGCTGTCAGTCTCAGCTGCTGAGACAAGGAGCTATATCACAGGCACACAGGAAAGGAGCATGTAGTTGAGTTTCAAAACTTCATTTAATTTCAAAAAAGGTTTTGCATAGGACATAAAGAACAGTTGTCAGACAAGGGCATTCTCTTTCTTCCTGGCGTTAGGCATTTGTTTGACAAGATGTGTGGTGTCAGATTTGTATGTAAAGGCATCGTGGAGAATGGCACCCTGTGATGCAATTGTCAGTCCTTAGCTGGGTTTTGTGTTTTTTTTTTCCCCTATTATAAACTTCTATGATTTTAGAGGGAAATATGTGGCTTTCACAGCATTAGTATTAATAAAAGTTTGTGTGATATGGTACTGGGCAGCTGCAAGGAGAAGAAGAGACAAAGAATGTAATCTGAAGAGCAATTAAGTTAAAAGGAGAAAGCAGGAGGAAATAATGTTTTCTTGTAATCCCACTGCATTATCTCACATGTGAAGTGCTGGCTTGTTTCCAGTGAGACTTCCTACATATATACTTTTTAGTACAGTGTTTTTATCAGGCCTATTTTCTTCCCCTTGTTCTTAGTGCTTTTATTTTTCAAAACTTTATTGTGCATCCTAGGAAAGGGTTGCTAAGAGGGTGGCAGAAAGAGGGAAAGACAACAAAGTGGTGATCACAAATATTCCCCCTGTAAATCTGCAAAGAAATGAAATCAAGTTTAGCTCTTTTAGATGCTTATGAGCCTGAAATAATTTGAGTTTACGCTTTTAGAAAAAAAAAAATCTTTATGTAGAGAATCAAGACTGCAGGATGGTGTTTCACTGGAGTGTTTCTTTCAAGCTCTGTCTTCTGGACTCTTAAGAACCCCTTTCCTTGAAGTCACTGTTTGTTTATCTCAGCTTATTTTCCTCTTTCCATAAACTGAATTCCTGACATTCCTTAGCACACAGTACATGAAACACGTTGTTTCAGCTAGGATAGCCTGCTGTCTCACTATCTCACTGTTAGTCAAAGTGAGATGGAAAGTCAAGGTCAGGCTAGGAAAAGTATTTGGGGAATGGTGTGGGGAACACCTCAGAAAACTTGACCTTGTTGTTAATGACAGTTTTAGGGGAAAGATGCTACAAATCGATCGTTTTTCAGATCAGTAACAGTAAATGTAAGTGTATAAAGGTTTTATCAGCTGTGTGTTGAATTCAGAATGCTTTGTCACACCTAATATATTTTATATGCCCATATTTTCTAGACTTAGAATGAATAGTCAGATATAGAAATGTAAATCTGAAATGCTTTTTGCTCCATACTCTAAAGCACGGACAAACATCTGGATACAGTGTGTACAGAAAGTACAAAGACTAATTTGCCAGGTTCACACAGGAAGCCTCACTCTCAAGTCCAAACCATGCAGCCATCCTTTTGTTGTTATTAGGTAAATGTTTTTACTGAGAGAAAGTAATTCGACTTTTTCTATTTATGATTAACATCCAAGTGAATTTAAAAAGATAACAGCAAGATACAGAATTTATGTGCAGTTCTTAATATGTATATTACTGATGTGAAATTTTTACTACTGAAATATGGTTTGTTTCTTATGGCATGTAGATGATATGATCGTTTAAGTATCTGGGGAATTCTGTAAATAATTTCTGGTCTATTATAGAATCATAGAATCACAAGGTTGGAAAGGACCTATAAGATCATCTAGTCCAACCGTCCTCCCATCACCATTGCTACCACAAGCTACTAAACCATATCTCGTAGCTCCTCATCCAGACGCATCTTGAACACTGCCAGGGACAGTGACTCCACCACCTCCCTGGGCAGGCCATTCCAGTGCCTGACCACTCTCTGAGAGAAAAAGTTTTTCCTCATGTCTAATCTCAATCTCCCCTGGTGCAACTTGTGGCCACTTCCTCAGGTCCTGTTTGTTGCCTGGGAGAAAAGGCGAAACTCATCCTCCTCTTAACCTCCCTTCATATAGTTATAGAGAGCAATAAGGTCTCCTGTGAGCCTCCTCTTCTCCAGACTAAACAATCCCAGCTCCCTCAGCTGCTCCTCATAAGACTTGTGCTCCAGACCCCTCACCAGTTTCGTTGCTGTTCTCTGGACATGTTCCAGGGCCTCAATGTCTTTCTTGTAGTGAGGGGCCAAAACTGCACACAGTACCTGAGATGTGACCTCACCAGTACAGGGGGATGATTACCTCCCTGCTCCTGCTGGCCTCACTATTTCTAATGCAGGCCAGGATGGCATTGGACCTCTTGGTCACCTGGGCACACTGTCGGCTCGTGTTCAGCCGAGCATCAACCAACACCCCCAGGTCCCTTTCCTCTTCACAGTCATCCAGCCACTCATCCCCAAGCCTAAAGTGCTGCATATTGTTCAGTGCCTTACCTTTCTCTATACTGCTGGTCCATAATTTAAGCAGTCTTTATAATAATGAATATTCTGTTGGTTTCCTTCAGATTTTGCCCTTTGTTTTAATAATAGTGCCTGGAGGAATGAGATTGAGCATTACTGAAGATTAATTTACAGTCACTGATGTTTTGTACAAGGATTCAAAGTTTTCAATGGCATTCTCATTCTCCATTAAATGAAGCTTCCTTTCTTTAACTTTCGTCATGTCTTCCTTTTATTTCATCTTTTTTTTTTTTTTATGGCCTGTTATGTTGTAGCAACAACTATAACAGATCTTTTACGTTGTCTTGATTTTCCAAAGGTAAATTAAGTTAATGTCAGCTAAAAGTGTAATACTTCTAGAGGTTTTAGAGCCAGCTGAGTTTGGTGTTTCCAACAAGTGATGTTAATTATTTGTTTATAGCATTAAGATGACAAAAATGACCACATTGTTTGTAATAACATTAAACCATTTCTTATCCTTGAAAAAAAAGGAATAGAAATAGTCTTTATACTAGCATGTGAGATGCATAGTAGTAAAAATCTGAGTTTTTGTAATAGAGAAATGTTTTGAGTGATGCTGAAACCCAGTTTTCACAGAGCATCCAGTTACAATCAACAAGATGATTGGAACTAGAGAATTCTTTTAATATGTTAATAAAAATGAGAGTATTTATGTATGGGAGTCTATAAAAGTAATGAATTGGGTCAACTGGCTATTATATCATGATAGATGACAGAGCTAGATGGAAATTTGTGTATGATCATAGAATCTTTAAGGTTGGAAAGACCAGTAAGGCCACTAAGATCATCTAGTCCAGTTGTATTCAGTACTATTGTACTCATTTTTTCTTCCTTTTCAAGGACAGTTATTTATGCTTTGTTAATTTCAGGAAAGAAGTTGAGAAAACTTCCAGTTCAAATGCAAGTCTTTTACCAGCTACATTTAGATTTTTGTATTTTCATTGAAAAGAATGAAAGCATATAGTAATTTTTATGGATGTTAATTAAAAGAGTTAGAACAATCCTTTATAATAAATTCTGCATAACAGCATCCACAATGTTATGTATGCTGCATACTTGTTTTTTTATACAATTGATTTGTTTGAAGGATTGTAAATTATTGCTGCTTTTAATTCAGACCATTTTTTCTTAACTACTTGGCACCTCTGTTTTGTTTTTCAGGAACTGTAATCGGTGTTGTCATCTACACAGGAAAGGAAACTCGAAGTGTAATGAACACATCCAATCCAAAAAATAAGGTCAGTTAGCCTTACTGTGTGATTTCCTTCTTTTATTTTCATAAAACATAAATAGGTATACCTATAAGCAGAGACCTACATGCTCTAATGTACTTCGTGTGTGTTGGATTGAAGTGAGTGTTGATGCAAGAAGTGAATTCTGCCTCAATCTCCTTCCATAATTAAAACTATTCTTCCTTTAGCTAGGCCTATTACAGGTACTAATGGAAATATATTATTTTCAAATATAAATATTCATCCTTCTGTATTTGTGTGTCAAAGCAGATTATGGGCTCCCGCTTAACTTCTCTCAATTTTTTTTTTTTTTTTTTTTTTTTTTGCTGTATAATATTTGGCCAAAACTGCGCAGGAATTGTAAAAAATGTTTATAACAGGCTACTAAAATTTATGCTGGCTCCCAGAAGAAGTAGAGTGAGATAACTGAGCTTTCAGTAATTACCTAGAATGTTTTTGCAGAGGCTTTTATTAGTTTGGTAAGCAGTGAACGTATCTTCAAGAGATGTGTCTTTTGGAGAAATACTAGAAGTTTGGTTGCCTCTCTGCGTACAGGGTTCTTTCAGTTCAAAACAGTGGAAATGGTTAGTTTCATCAGCAATGTTTCTAATACAAGTTAGGCTGGGGGAGGGCTCTTAGTCATAATGTTACAAAACTTTAGGCTGTATTTTTCAACTGAGACCTCTGTTTATTAGGAAGATACTTAATTATTTTGAGAGAAAAAAAAATATTGCAAGAGATTTAAAAAAAAATAATAGGTTGCCATTTTCACACCATTTGTAGTAGATTACTCTGAGTAGGAACATCAAGAATGAAATGATAATACAAATTGCTTGAAGCAGTTATTATTGTTCCCCTGAGTGTATTGATTTGTGTTTCTAATAGAGATGCTTATAAATGTCTCACTGACAGAGACAGGTGATATATACCATTACATGGCTTAAAATGACCTTTTATTATTTTGATATATGTAACATGTTTTAAAATAATAGACTAAAATTGAAGTAGAATGATTATGGTTCATAATTACTTTTCTATCTGATACAAAGAGGAGCCTTTTATTAAAGAGAATTCTGAGAATTCTGAACAAATTTTGACTAATAAATAATACAGGTGTTTAAAATGAAATTATTTAATGTAGTAAATTGATACATAGGGTAACATGCATGAATATAACATGCTTTCCTGGAATTAAACAGATTCTGGAGATGTGCTCCATGTAAATATTTGCTGCAATTTTCGCATGAGTATTTCACACTGGGAAATATGTTAAAGGATAGCAGGATCTGTTCCAAATATTTTCTAAATCACTACTAGCATTGAAACTGTTGCTATAAGTTTAACTTAATATTAAGTTGCAAGTAAACCAGTGGCATGTTGACAAAATGCAGCATGCTTTTTAACATTAGGACTGTACATGTACAACATTACTTGCATAAGGCCTTAAAATTATGACTGGAAATATCTAAAACTTGGTCTTTTATCTACAGTAGCAATGCAAATCAACTTGGAATTTTCATGAAGCACTAAAGCAAACCTTTCTGTACAAACACACACAGTCAAATTCTAGTAACATTTCTGGCATGTAGTGTAGTATCAGCTTGAGAACAATTAGAAATCATGCTATTATACAGCATTTAATCTGCTGCTGATGAGACAGGTACTGCTCGTGCAAATAAATGTTACTCATTTATTGTCCAATAGATTGTACTGTTAAAATATGCAGTATTCTGAATATATAATTATTTGTTTCTCAGAGATGGTACAGCTAATAGCTATCTACAAAATGTGAAGATTAAGGTATATGGTACATATACCTGGTTAAATGTCTTTGTCTTGGTAGTTTGATAGAGTATTTCAAAAATTTGAAAATTTATAGTGAACAGGCAAACACATTCTCTAGAGCACACTTGGTACTTGAGTTTCCTCCATTTTGTGTCAGCTGTCTTTCACATTACTTTGTAAAAGTGTAAATGAGTCTTGTGTGTACCAGTTGGTGAGGATGTCTCCCCCACCTATGGACAGAATGTCGGTGTTAGTAATGTAATTAGCAAGGATGGATTTGGGAACTGAAAACATTAGAACACTGCCATGACAAATGTAAAAGTAAGTAGTAAAAATGTGTGTTGGTATAGGAAATAATAATCCACATTTTGTAACAGATATTTTTAATTCTGCCTTTCTGTGGAATTAACACTCTTTGGTGTTTGCATCTCCTACCACCGGGTGAGATGAGTTTGCATGTTGCTGTAACGTAAGACACTTATTGCTTATAAATAATATTCTGTCCTAGCTGGCACTACAAGGAGAACAGCAGAAACCTGTTCATTCCTTCTCTGTGTGTTTGGGAGACTCATCCTTTGTTTTTTTTTCAAGCCTGACAATAATGTTTACATGTTTGATGGAGCATAAAACAGTCCTTGAGATTAGAAAGAATATTACAATTGAGAGATTAAATGTGCAAATGTTTATTAAATGAATAAAAATTTGCACCTAATGTTGCTGAAACAAAATCAGAGTTGCTGCTCATATTATTACTGCAAGGTCCAGAGGAAATAAATCTGCCTTATTCTTTAACTAATGTATGTACCTGTTCAAGCATGTGATTTCTGTGTGTTAGACTTGGAAGGATTTATTGTGTTTATTGAAGTATTTAGTCTTTCAAGCAACAATTTTCTTAACGTAAAGTCAACACTTTGTGGGTTTTTTTTATTACAATTTTAGAAATGGTTTCATTGCCTAAGGATGCAGACATGGTCTGAAAAAACACGAAGATAGAAGAGAATTTTCCTAAGGGATCAGTTTAATATGTTTTTAATTCCAAACAACATAAAGAAAAATGATTTCTAGCAAGGTTTAATTTCAGTCTAAAATAATGAATGTATTGTGCTTTAGATAAATTTAGAAATGGTAGCATCATTGTTATTATGGTGTAATGGGTCTATGCTTTCTACCTCATTGACAGTCACAACAGCTTGCTCAGAAACACAGTTCCATCCTTTTAAATTAATAAATAAATACAAACAGATTGAATTGTGTTCTTCACAATGCTGTAATCAGTAATCAATCCTATTTGGACAGATATTCTGAAACTTTGGCTTTCTGGATAAAGTAGGACTTGTCAGTGCTAAAGGTCATATACAGGTGTTAATTAACCAAGAGGGAAATTAACAAACGAAGGTTATTTATTTATTTAGTATGGCATTTTGCAGTATTTGCTCATTTTTACCTGTTTAAAGTGCACTATAGGTTTGTTTGTTTTTTGCTATCCAATTTTAGAATTGCTTTTTGCAGTTTTGGTTTTCATTAAAAGCGACAATGTTAGTATAGTCATATTGCAAAGGTGACCTGTCTCCCTCAGTAGAAACAGATTTTGGGGCTAAAGTTTTTAAATATATATATATATATATACACACACACACACACACATACACATGCACACATATATATATGTATATATATTTGAATGTAGAGGAACTGAATTTGAAGGAAGATGTTTTGTGTACTAAGATCGAAACAGTAAAATAATTTGGTCTGTGGAATGAACAGTTTTTTATAACATACTAGGATGTATTAAAATGAATAGAAATCATCTTAAATAAAACTGGTGAGAAATAAGTGATGTCTGTAAAGGAGACATGGAATGTAATATGACTGCTGTGCTTTAGAATAGTACAAAAATAGTTTTTATATTGCTCATCTTTAGCAGCATTCAAACACTTTCTTTTTGCATTATTATTGAAGCCTACATCTGCTGCTCTGTTTTAACACCAGTCACAAACCTCGGTAGTAAACATTCAGCATTCATTAAAATAATAACACTTTATTTTTTTCCAGAATTTTTGTCTAGCCTGTAATCTAGAATCTCCGTATCTTATGTCCAGTGCTTTGCTGATTTTTCAAATTTTTTAATTCTAATCAATAGATGTTGTTCTCCCTTTGTTTGTTAGTTTGTTCTTTAAAAAGTCACCCATGAGACTGGAAGCAGTTAAAAATAATAAAGTGCCTGAATGATACACCATCAGATAATACAAACAAGTTTGCTGTTAACTAGAGAACTTGAGAAGAGCCTCAGAAACAGAGGGACTTAGTTCTGCTGCCACAGTGTTGCATAAGGGCCAGTAAATTGTACAGTTTTGTTATTAAATTGGAAATTTAATATTGTTCATAGTTGATTTAAGAATTGAGGGAATGAAATAGCTTGCTCTGGTTGTATACAGTAGAGAGAAACAAAGCAGAACCACCTTGAAAAAAATGTTACTTGACTCCTAATGACAAATTTCAAGGATTTAGGAAGAGAAGAAGGTTTATATATTGCTTTTTATTGGAGTATGGTCTGCTCTGCTTAATCCTCCTAAAAATCCTCTCTGTGTAGGATGAAACTGGGAAAGTTGTTTCCTACATTAAGTAAGTAGTCCCCAGACTGAGCTTGTGTCCCTTCTGCCTAGAGCTTCAATCCAAAAAACACTTGAACACCAGCTTCCTGAAAGGTACAAGAAACCTGTCAGAGGAAGGGAAAGTTGCTGGAATTGGGCCATGTTGAAAACGCATGAAATATAGCTTTGGTGCTTTTCTCTTGATATACTCTTATCTGCACAAAAGAATGAACGTTTCACAAGGTGGTAAGTAGAGGAGGGAGAGCCTTGGTGTGTTAATAACACTGTAGTGACAACTGAACAGCGCTGCCGCCCCCAAGGGCTAGAGAGTCTTAGTGAGATGGATGGAACAGTGTTAGATAAGGAAGAGGACAAAAGGTGTCATTCCTATAAAAGACTGAAAAGGAATGTGTGAATGGCAGATGAGCCACCCTTGCTATTCCATAACCCAGATTAGAACATTGCAGTGCTGCCAAACATTACTGACAGCTTCCAGGAATCAAACCACAAGCAAACTTTGTGTCCTTTACTCACAGCCAGGAGGAGTATAACTCACTGCTATCATTACCAGTAACTCCATGAACTGAAATATCAGAGTTGTGGAACCAGATGTTTCAGTCAATGGATGACTAATATGGAAAAAGTGTAGTTGCACATAGTGGAACTGATGTTTTCATTTATTCATAGAAAACTAGAACAAATAGTGCATTTATATCACTGTATTAAAACAATACAAAAAATGTTACGAGTGGAGAACAGTGTGTCAGTAAAGACTGAAAATCTTGATTGATGCCTTTGAGTACATAGGTGGAAAGTATTCACTTAATGCAAACAAAAATAGTTACAGGTTTTTTAGAGTAGAACAGTTGGATGACATAGGTCATCAGTCCCACTGTCTGACCACATAAGGGCTAACAAAAAATTAAAGCATATTAATGAGAACATTGTCCCACTGTCCCTTGAACACTGACAGGCACAGGACATCAACCACCTCTCTAGAAAGCCTGTTCCAGTGTCTGACCACCCTCATGGCACAGAACTGTTTCCCAGTGCTCAGCCTGACCCTCCCTGGCCTAGCTATGTGCTATTCCCTGACATAGGTACTATCCTGCCGTCGATGACCAGAAGTGGAGCCCAGCATCTCCCTGTGTTTCCCTTCCTCACAGATCTGCAAAGAGCAATGAGGTCACCTCTGGGCCTCCTTTTCTCCTGACTGCACAGCCTGAGTATCGTTAGTCTCTTCTCACAGGACATGCCTTCCAGCCATGTTAACAGCTTTGGTGCCTCCTCTGGATGCTTTCAAGTACCTTAACACCTTTTTTTTATATTGTGGAGCTCAGAACTGCACACAGTATCCAAGGTGAGACTGCACCATCACTAAATATAGTGTGATAACCACCTCTTTTGACCAGTTGTCTGTGCTATGTTTAATTAACCCCAAAGTGCAATTTGCTCCTTGGCTGTTAGGCACTCTGCTGGCTCATGCTGACCCTGCTGCTACCTGCACTCTCACTTTCTGCTGGGATGCTCTCCAGCCACTCAATTCCCAGCTTGTGCCTGTGTCTGGTACTGCTCCATCCCAGATGTGGCACCTGGCATTTTGCTTTGTTAAACTTCATGCCATTGCTGATAGCCCAGCACTCCAGTATATCTAGATCCCTCTGAAATCAGTCAGCAGTACCTTCCAGTTTAATATCATCAGCTAATGTGCTTAGAATGCAGTCACCTCCTGCATCCAGGTCATAGATAAAAACATTGAACAGAACTGGCTCTAGAATTGTGCTCTGGTAAACAATGCTAGTGACCAGCTCCAGCCAGTAAGATGTACCTCCATGCAGTATGGCCCTTTGAGCTCTACCATTTAGCCCGTTCATCCCTCAGCATAGTGTGAACCTATTCATCTCACAGTTGGACAGTTTCTCCACAAGGATGCTGTGAGGGACGGTGTCAAAAGCATTATTAAAATCCAGGAAGATTACATCCACTGCCTTCTGTTCATCCGCCATGTGGATGACCTTATTCTATGACAGGCATGTCCAACCTGCAGGCTGGATTTGGCCCAGCACAGCCCATACTGCAGCCCTCTCTTTGCTTTGTGCCATCGTGATGGTGGCTTTTCCCCCTTAACGGCCAGGCCCAGCCCCAAGCATATGCCCATAGCTCAGCAACAACCCAACGTCAGTGTGCGATTGGCATTGTCTGGGCTGAAGCCAGTACATGGGGAGGGTGCAGTGCTAACTCTCATGTGATGGCAAATAACTATTTGCATTTTGATAACATTGGCTACACACGGTGCTCTGAACAGTGAATATGCAGCCTTGTTTTCCTTTTTGATACTGAAATTTGAGAATAGGTTTCAAGATTACAGAAAAAATCATCAATTTTTTGTTATATTTGTGACTCCATTTTCAGTCAGCATAAATACATTACAGGCAGATTTTCAAGTGAAATGGATAGAGTTGCAATCAGGTATTCATCTCAAAAATGTGGTCATGTCTCTTTACCAGATTTCTATAAAAACCATCTTGCCAGAGAAAAATATCCCTCGCTTCACAAGCATACCTTATTCATGTTGTCACTTTTTGGCAGTATGTACACTTGTGAGCAAATAATTTTCAAGGGCGAAGCACAGGATGAGTAAAATGTCATAAAAAATCTCTGACGTACACCCTGAAAATTCACTAAGAATGGCAGTCACTTCCATCAAATGAGAATGATGCATTCATTAGTTTCGCAGAAACAAAACAATGTCAAATTTCCCACTGTTTTTGTGGGTTTGTTGCTTTTTTTTTTTTGATGTTTGAATAAGAAATATATTTCTAAACAAGTTGTTACCTAATATTATTAATGTATATAAGTATTTTACCCAAAGTATTTTGCCCAAAACAGTTCTTCTCTTAATATGACCCAAGTGAGCCAAAAAGTTACACACCCATGTTCTAGAAGGAGGTCAAATTACTAAGGCAGGACATTCCCTTAATAAGCCCACATTGACTATGCCTGATGGTAGCTTTGTTCTTTAAATATCTTTCAGTAACCCCCAGGGCAATCTTCTTCATAGCTTTTCCAGAGACTGATGTTAGAGTAACGTCAGTCTGTCATTTTCTGCGTCTTCTCTTTTTTCCTTTTTCTAGATGTGTTTAATGCTGGCTAGCTTCCAGTCAGCAGGGACCTCCCCACATTCCCAGAACATTTGGTAAATTGTTGAGAGGAGTCCAACTGTAACATCCATTAACTCCATTAGTTCTGTATTTTTTTGTCTTCTTTTCTTTATATTCCAAAAGTAGTAAAATGGTAACACTACACATGAGAAACCAAAGCACATAAGATGAGAGGCAAAAAAAGAAAATGAGTTTGTTTAAGGTATTGGACTTTGCTTTTCGTCCAACTTAATGGTTATAATACTGCAATATACTAAGTGCTATTACTGTTGGATTTGCATGGATGTGATGATGTCTGTAGCCTCAGAGCAAACCTGATGTTAATTTTCCTTGGCATCCAGAAAGTAATATTAGATCATAATTTGCTCATCTACTTCAGTGTTGTATGATTGGAACACAGAATAAGTTGTTCCATGTTTTGACCTGCTATCAGTCCACAAATTAGAGTCCCAGAATAACTTGTGCCCTAACTTCCAATTTGTTCTGAAAACAACAATTAAACATTCTGTGAAACTGGTATGTTAAATCGTGATACATCTTTTCTGGCTGCCTATAATTTTTTAGTAAAGAGCATAGTACAGTACATTGCTGAGATATGGATGTCGAATCAGCACTTCTGCATCACTTTCTGTTTACATCCTATTGCAAGGTAAATTATTTGCAACAGAATATAAGATAGTTCTAAACAAAATAATTGCTATATAACTCTATGAGATACTATTATAGCAATTAAATGTTAACTTGTACATCTTTGATCATTAATAATATCACTGAATGATACCAGGTAGCTCATAGCAAGTGAAAATTCTGGTGAATCAGCTATCATTGATTTTTCTCTATTTATTAAGCAATGCAGTCCATATTCTTCAGAAAGTTATATGATGAAGGCTAAAACTCAGAAGAAGAAAACACCCTGCACTGGCATTCATCTGTTTTGATCACTAAGAAAATTTGAACTTCTATTGAGTTACTGGTACTGAAAGCAGTTTTGAATGGAATCTTATTTCAAGATTGTGTGTTTATATATATATATATATATATATATATATATATTTCTTGAGCTTACCAAGTGAGCCTAGATATCTTTGTTTATGAAATAATAATGAGAGGGAGAGAGGGAACAATTAAGGGGAATGGGTTTGGTAGTTAGAATTCTGGCATTACTGCAGGTAAATTTCTGGGTTTTTGAAGTATTTTGGAGTTAGTGGCAAACTCATCCATCAATTCACTAAGCCTAAGACAATGTTTGTAGCTGCAAAATTCCTCTAATGTTACGTTTGTTATCTCTTATAAGAATACAGAAGAGTAAAAGATTAGCCAAAAGCCATAGATAAATTGGAGTCCTATATTTTTATTGTTTTTACCAAGAATTTTATTTGATGTTCCAAGACATTTCACTTTCCCATTTTGGAGACTCTTATTTAAAATTGTTTGAATTTTGTTGTTGTTACTGTAGTAAGATTAAATTTGAGTAAGTTAAATTTCAGCTCAGTAGCTCAACGTCATTTCGTGCCAGTGTTTGAGGAAGGATCCGTCATGGAGTACAGAGTTTCTGTAGTGGTGCCTACAACAAATTACTCTCACAAAACTTTCCAAGCAACTATTTTGAAATAGATAAATTTATGGAATAGCGTTTTGCTTCTTCACCAGAAGTAGTGTATTTTACCTAGAGCAAACCAGGCTAAAATGAATCATTTCTGGTGAAATATATAATCCATTTGAAATACTGCGGTTCTACAGAAGATAATGCAGAAGGGAGATCTGCTGTCTATTGGCATATTGATCGTCCCAGTGAGCTGTTAAGAGGGGCAGTCCATAGCAACTTCCTCTCAACTGCCTCCTCCACTGCTGCTAATCTGCTGCAAACTGGAGTTTGTTTTTTCACTTGTGGTGATCCTTACAGTTTTGTTGCCTTTCAGCGATAATCACATCATTAGTAAAAAG